>NC_083100.1:85541985-85841985 GCF_949774975.1 Lagenorhynchus albirostris
TAAAAACGATTCAGACTGAAGGCTTAGCTTTGGTTTTTATTCAATTAAATTGTTAAACTGTGCACAGTGATTTTTTTTTTAGAACTTGAGACATTTGTGATGTTGGCTGTTTAAATCTTTGTTACCTTCGCTGTGAATTGAAATTGTACATATTTAGTAAATCATGCAGACAAAACAAACTTTTTAGACAATATTTTTATTGGAGAGTTTTCTTTTCCTGTATCCATGTTAAAAAAAAAAAAAAAAAGACCTCCTTTCCCAAAATAAAAATGTCAATACTAAATTTAAAGAAGTATAAAGGAATGATTGCTTCCTTTAGAGCTAAATATTTAAATAAACATGGAGATAATTGGCAACATGTTCTTTTGGGCTAATAGGCCGTGTCCAATTTTTTGGGTCTGATGTTTCAGAGGTCCTCTTTTTCAGGGTTGAAGATGATATATTAATCTCTGAATTAAACAAATGCTATTAAATAACAGAAATAAATCCCTCAGTCTTCACTTGTATATGAAATATGGAATTAGAGAAATGACACTGAGATGATGTGATGCTGAATATGCCACAAACTAAGACTTTATTAAAACAGTCACCTACCACCTATAATCTAGTATGACATGTTAAAATGCTCCAAAATATTGAAAATATAAAATGAACAGTACTATTCCCATTTGGCCTTGAGATAAATAAGACAAAGATTCTAATAATTTTAGTCAAAGAAAATGATGAGTAAAAAATACATGAAGATTAAAGTGGTGACAAATGATCTTTTAAGTATTCTAATTGGTCTTTCTCATTCATATCTTTGATTCTACAGAAATTGCAAATCCTGATGATTCTGATTTGTAAGTGCACCCAGTCAGCTTTTCTCTCTTTCACTCCACAGAATATGCCTGTTAGATCTGGAACGAAGAATAAGCCCCCAAAGTGTTAAAAATAGACTACTGCCCTGGCAGGAAACTTAGCATTGGCAAGCACAGAACTCAGAAGGAACTGATCTAACATAAGGAAACATTCAGAAAAAGATTTGTGCATCATGATCCTGTTCTGACCATTTTCAGAGCAATCAAAGGGTAGTAAGAGAGAGAGAGACTGAGAGACAGAGAGTGAGAGAGAGAGAGTGTGTATGTGTGTGTATGTGTTCTGTGCACGTGTAGATTGCTAACTTTGTGTGTGTACGTTTGAATAGCTAGAGTTAAAATAAAAAACAATACCCAAGAGATGGAAGGAATCCGAAAGAGTGCTTTTGAGACATTTTATATATTGTTATCTTACACAAATGGAAAACACTTAAAATGTTGATACTGGAAAAATAAAATTTCACCAAAAAATTCTATATTACTTACCAGATACTCCAACAATAAAACAGAGAAAATATTAATTTATCTTTACTCTTTTTGTAGGAAACTCAGATTTTAGTTTGTGACCTTTCCTTAAAGGAGCATCACTTTTATCCATTCCTAAAACAGTCTTATTCCAGGGCAAAGAATTACAGTTACACTTCATTCTAGTTTTGTTAAGGAAAAGAAGAATACTGTCTTCAAATCACTTGAAAAAAAATATAGAGGAACAAAGGAATATAAATTCAGAAAGGAAACTCAGGAACATCCCTACACTCACAGAAAACATCATGGTGTGTTTAGTGACCAAAAGCAACCTAGACCTTGGTTTTTACCTCTCTTCTGAAAGATACCACTTCCAACACAAACGGTATTTCCCAACCCTGTAGTGCAGCCCGGGACTGGTGCAGACAGAAAGGGAGAACACCGGCTATTGAATAACCCTTAACCACTTCCTGCAGTCCTGAAACATTCCGTGGAGGTCTACCACTTCATTATTGAACATGCTTAGAAAGTGTGAGCTCAGGCGTTTCCGGTTGAAGGTACACCTAAGCAAGAGGGGGAAAAAGAGAAGTACAAACCACCCTGCCCAGTTTGTTTTAACACTTAAAATGCTGTTGCTCAGAGAGTACACTTGAGAATAATCAGCCTCACATCTAAGTAGACCCTTTTTTTTTCTTTTCTGCATTATAAAGTGTTTTTATATTATCAAAGATAATTCCATGAAAAAGAACATTTCGCTCGCTTTACATGGTGAGGGAACAGTCGAAAAAAATCTTCTCAGAACACGAAGTGTTCTAACCACACTAGCTGCTTAAAATGTACTACCTTAATTTAAAAAATAAAAGTGGGAATAATGATTTGTACAAATACTTTTCAAGGAATTGCCATGATCCCTTGAGTCAGATGCCTTCACCTACAAATCGGCCTATAACTCTGTTATAGACCTGGCCAAATTATAGCATACTTGGTGTCTACATTGAAATAGTCATTCTTCAATGGCTTCTTCTTGTTTTCATTCTTCAATAAAACTCTCCTATGGCTTAGGAGGAAGAACATCTTGATGGTTGTAACACTTAGAAAAATAAAAGCTGTTAATTAATCTACCATCTGCATCTTTTAGATGAGAAAACTGAAATCTGCATAGCCTTGAGACCACACTGGTTGGTTGTTTCTACCCCACAACGATCTAGAAAGCAGTTAAGAATAGACTGTCAGAACCCCAGTCTCCTGACAATGCTCTCTACAACACATCACAGTAAAATCCTCCTTCAAATGATGTGGAAGCATCAAAAGGAGTGAGTTAGTCTCCCTACTTCCTGCAAGAAGTCCGTTCTGGTCTACAAGAACTCTTCCATGCAAGAGTGGAATGAAAATAAGCTACTTTGGAAACCCTATATTACTCTAAGATGTCACATCATCATCTGAGGGCAGTTAACCACGTCTGGACTAAAGTCTCCTTTCACTGAGAGCCAGAGACATTCTCAATTTTGAGAAATGCTCTTTAAAAATGACTAGCTGCTGTTCATACATATTACCCACTAGTTCAGCCAAGATTTTTGACAGTGGTTATGTCCACTGAGGAGCTGTGACTCCACTGAGCCTCTCCACTCCCAATTTTCAGCCTGAACCCACTGTGTGAGTCCCCAGTGCCATTCTTTCTCTGGTCTTTTTCCGAATCCTATGGGCACTGAGCAACCCAGAGGTGGTCAGAGGAAGAAACAAGGTGTAAGAGGAGCAATTGGAGATCATAAATCTGCAACAGGAAAATTGGAATAGACTGAAATAGATGTAAGAAAATTAGAGAGTGGAGGAACCTAGACACTCTCTCACTGAAAGTCCTGCTTTTTTCACAGTCTGGGGCTCAGAAAGAATAAAAGTCCATATTATCCTGTAGTTATTAGCAGGGCTGAGAACATAAGCCAGTTATGGCATACACACTCTTATTGCTTCTACTGATGCTTCTACTACCTCCATTCTAGTCTATTTAGTGGGCCTGGAAATAATAGTAATAAATAACAGTTACAACATTGATAGTTATTCAATTTACTGAGTGCCTACCTTGTGTGAGGTATTATAGGATATACAAAAATGAACAAGACAAGATTACTGGCCTTAAGTTTCTTATACTCTGTCAGAGATAGACTTACCCAAAGAAGGAGAATGCTGAGTTCCAGGTTCTATAGGAAATGTACCAGTATCAAAGTCCCTAGCAGTCTCCCTTTTATACCACAGTGTCTCCCTTTTTTAAACACAAAATAACATCATTCCCTCACTAATGTGCATCTTGTTGAGTGACGCTATATGAGACACACTGTTCCATGTCCTAGGGATTCAGTGGTGATCAGACAATATCCGCCCCCACGAGGGACCTACATGCTAGTGGAGAAGGTGGAAAACAAAACAATTATGTAAGAGAACTTCACATAAGACTGTGTTCTGTTGAAAATAAAAGAAGGTGCTCTAATAGTGAATGAGATGGAATTGGAGGACAGGCAACCTCAGCTGGAGCGCAGGGAGGGGTGTCAGGAAAAATCTTTCTAGGGCTGTGGTGTCTGAGTTGAGCCTGAAGGGTGAGAAGAAGTGAGCCGGGTGTGAGAGCCGGAGCGAGAGCGTTCCAGGAAGAGCAGGTGCAAGTACCTGAGGCAGACATGGGTTTGATTTTTTTAAGACTAAAAACACCAGTCTAACAAAGCATGTAAAAAAGGGACGATGAAATCAGACCAGTAAGGAAACAAGTCTCAGCCATGTGAATGATTTACAGTGTGATCTCCTGTAAGGAAGCATTCAAGAACAACTCGGCAGATAATATTCAGAGAATTTTAAGGAATGAGACTTCTTAGGTCCTTTAGTCCCATGCCATGATTTCATTGGTGAGAAAATGGAGTTCATTAATCTGTCAGGTTTACCTTGAGGAACTCAGAAGACATGGGCTATTATTCCCAGTAAATAGCCCAGAAGTGAATTTAGCAACCTGTTTGTGGTCTCATCATAATTCCCTCCCCTGTAAACTGGGCAGTAGCCTTCTATGCCCTTCTGAGTTTAGAATGAGAGAAATCTCATTTCTCAGACTCTCACAAAACCACCTGCCTTGCGTCTGGTCATGGGCAGATCTGTCAGCCTGGAAAACAGAAATGATTTGGGGCCAAAGGAAGTTTGTATTTTGGAAACGAAAGCACTAGGTACAGCAAACGGGCCGCCACAGTGGCACGCTACCCTGAAAGCCCCTTCCCCAGTCAACGCGGCCCAGTGCAGTCCCCGCAGTTGCCAGTTTGCTCAAAACAGCTGTGCTAGAATCAGGCATGAGCAAGGGCCCCAGCCATCTCCCCTTCCCCTGAACTTCTAGAAAATACAAAAACTCACAGAGCTGAGAGAGGAGCCAGTAAGAAGTAAGGAACATGCAGCAGGTGGTACCATCTGTGCCCGGCTAATTCCAGCCAAAACAATCTGCTCCCTATAGAGTTCCCAGTTGTGGAGAAGGGAAGAGAATCTGCCAGTGGCAGAGCCAGGGGAGGGGGAGTAGCAGGGCAAGTGCTGAGGCTATTATTCAGACGTTCAGCTGGTTGGGGAAGTAGATTATTGATGCCAGTGAACTATTATCTCTCTCCTTTTCTCTTTACAACCACTGTGGGAGATTCTTCCAAAGTCTCACTAAGCTGGCAAGTATCGGATCCCACACCTGTGAGGCAGACATGTAGGCATCCCTGTGAGTCTGTCACTACTGAGATGGGAAGGACAAACATTCCACAGCAACACTAGGAAGCACAGCCCCCACCAAGATGGAAAAACAAGAGGAGAGGGAGGTTATGTTTATTTTATCCTATTTTCCTAGCAACCGAATTCTCTCCCTCTCGCCTGTTCATTCTTTGAAAATCATCCACGGTTTAGAATGGGATCATATTCCTCGTCGTTGATCCCCAGGTTGGCATCTTCTAAAATAAAATTCTTCTACTTGATGGACTTCCTCATGAGGAGCAAATCTTCTCTCCTGGCACACTTACAATCATGGGATGAATAAATGCAAGCAATGCAAAGATAGATCAAATTGTCTGTGGTAATAACTTTCCTTTAAGAGAGAAACAGATAGACAGGAACCATCCTTCTCATAGGTGGAGGAGACAGTGATGATTTGAGGGTCATAGAAAGACCTGTCCACTCAAAAAGAAAATGTTACCCACTGCAAAATTTCCATCAGCACCTGTATGCTAAGGCACTGTCTCCAGGAAGTCATCTGTTCAATGCAAATAGCTGGGAGGGGTAATATTTGCCTATTGTCATCTTCCCTTAGATTAATTGATCAGTT
Organism: Lagenorhynchus albirostris; assembly: GCF_949774975.1. Classification (NCBI taxonomy): domain Eukaryota; kingdom Metazoa; phylum Chordata; class Mammalia; order Artiodactyla; family Delphinidae; genus Lagenorhynchus; species Lagenorhynchus albirostris. Next base: position 85,547,626 of record NC_083100.1, read on the forward strand.
TATAGCTGAGAGTTGAGTCCTGAGGGAGTGGGGCCCAGGAAAGTCCACTTTTATTGGGAGAACAGAAGGTTTGGATTCCAGGTGAGGACCCAGAAAATTGGGACCTCACATGTCCCTGAAGGAAGGGAAGATGGTGCCTGATACTAACCCTCCGCTTGGGCTGAACTGTGCCCCTCCCCAAAAAGGTAGGCTGAGGTCCTAACCCCTGATACTTATGAATGTGACCTTATTTGGAAATAGGGTATTTACAGATATAACCAAATTAAGATGAGGTCATTCGGGTGGACCCTAATCCAGTATGGATGGTGTCTTTATAAGAAGAGGGAAATCTGAACACAGGCACAGGCAGGGAGAATGCCATGTGAAATCAAAGAGACTGGAGTGAGGCAACTGCAAGCCAAAGAAAGCCAAGGATGCTGGCCGTCACCAGAAGCTGGGACAGAGAGGTAGAACAGATCCCTCAGAAGAAAGCAGCCGCCCCCCAACCTTGATTTTGGACTTCTAGCCTCCAGAACTGCGAGAGAATACGCTTCTGTTGTTTTAAGCCACCTAATCTGTGGTACTTACAGCAGCCCTAGGAAACTAATACAGGCCCCAAACAAACCATGGTGAGGCTTTCAGTTTTCAGTCTCTGGGTTGGTCTAAACATTCAAGATCAGTGTTTGATCCAACCATTCTCCTGGTGCCTGGGCTTTAACACATAAAGATCAGCAGGAATATCCCTTATAGTTTTGAGATGCGTGTCATCGGGAAAAAGACAAACTGCTTACTCTTTTACCCAAATGTCTTCTATAAGGTAATCTTTTTCATTAGGATAATTAAATTCTTATTTGAAAGGGCACCAAAGTGCAAGCATTATCGTCTGATTTCCTGTAAAGTCTTTTCCTGCCTCCTGTTCCACATGGTGTCCATTAACAGGAGAAGCACCAAGTGAGTCAGACGTTATGGTTATAGGTTTGCGGCTTGTGTCAGTGCTAAGAAGAGGGAAATGAGAAAGGAAAACATAAATTGGGAAACAGTGTCAGAGGGCAGGCCGAGATAATGGAAGTACCAGAAAGCAGAGGAAAAGGGTGTTGTGTGGGAACCGAAACCTTGCTTCAGGTAGGAAATGTCAGAGAAATACAGTAACGTTTTTAAATGAAAGGAAAGGGGGGTGGAATCCAAGCAGTCCTTTATTGTGTTTTTTGGCAGTCTGAATTCAGTACCAGAAATGAGTGAAATGTGCCCTCTCCCCTGATTCATTACCGCTGTAGGATCTTAACCATTTTCAGCCCCAAGTCTCTTGGGAAATCGGCTAATAATTCCTGTGACGTCTTTGCATCACTGAGATCTGGGGAGGATCTTGTGAGTTCTGTGAGTAAGGCAACATGAAAGCCCGAGGCAGGAGTGAGTCAGCTGAGGTGTGTTTTGATGTATTGATGTATTGCTCTGGTAGCCAGTGGCCTCAAGCTGGGAATCAGTGAGACCAGGTTCTGGGACACATTCTCCGATGTGGCTGTGAACTCCGTTCTGCCCCATTACTCCTTGCCTACCGCTGCCCACCTACCCATGAGTGGACCACAGAAGGTGCAGGTAAGAAAGTCAGGGGATGGTTCACTGAAAATCTCTCATCTCTTTCCTAAGAAAAACACACCCAACTCTACGTCTTCTTCACAGAAGCCAGCATGCCATCCTTTACATTGTATTTCTAGAAGATGGTATATCATCTTAAAAGCCTGGTTTAATTTGCTTTTCTCCAAGCTTTGTGGTATTTTTTATATGCCATTAGTCAGCTATTGCATGTTACTAGCAATAACAGTCCCACCTAATGTATTTAATTTGTTTTGAAAATCATAGTACATCTTTACACACAGAAGAGACAGCTTTTAACTCCATTGATGACTTCCTCTTTAAAAGTCCTCCTTTAAATCTCTAACCACAGTCTTCTTGGTTTTCTTCTTACCCACTGACCAAGCTCTGCTTTCTTCAACTCAATCTTTAAATGGTAGCGTTTCCAGGGTCCCTCTGGGGCTCTCTGCTCTCCTCGTTCCGATCACTGTGCTGAAGTCTCTTTTTCAACAAAGACTCAAAAATGCATCTTTCCAGTAAGACTTTGCTCCTGTGCACTAGACCTGCACATCCAAATGAATACTGGACATCGCCCCCTGATTGTCTCCAAAGCACCTCAAATTTGACATGTCCAAGATGGACGTGGCCGTGTCTCCCTCCCGCCCACCATCCCCCACCTAAAACCTGGTGACTGTCACTTCCTGGGTCACTCAGGTGGAAATCTTGAGAGTCATCATGCCATATCTCTAAATGGGTTATCAGGTCTTGTGAGTCATAGCCCCTGTTATCTCTCCTACTTGTTCCTCTTCCTCAATCACCATCATCATTCTGTTGTTTCAGGCGTACATCAAATCTCAAGAATTGCCCTAAATAGCCTTTTCACTGGTCGCACTGGCCCTGGTCTCACCCAAGGTGCTTCCTGGCTCTAACACAGCAGGGAAGAGAGCTGTCACTGAGGGTCCATGGAGGAGCTGGCAGATAGAGGAACGCCCCCTTTTAGGCTCTTTAAAGATATGTCTTGATATTCTTCACATATGACTTTCTGGAACATTGCTTCCTCACAGCCTTAATAACTGTGATGTTGACATATCTCCTTAAATATGGTTGAAAGAATATGCTCAAGAGAAATAACTAGTGCCCTTCCCTCCCCTTGCCACCTGTAACTATGCTTGTGGTTTTATCACCTTCTAACTCATTCCACATTCTGATATTGGCCAAAAGTGCTCTTTTGGTACTTTTATGCTTTCATGTCAATCTTCTACCTAAACGTGTGAGCTTTTTAAAGCCGGCACCATCTTATCTGTAGTCCCACCTCTCCGTGAGTTATTGCCACCAAGTAGATATTCAATAAATGTACACTGATTTAATTCACTGGTGCAAATTTGATTATGCAAAGCCTTACTTTAAAATCCTTCAGTGGTTCCCCAAAGCACCCAAAATACAACTCATACTCCTTAGCTTGGTTCACAAAGCTTTCATGTGTTGGTTCCTCCTTGTCTCCCTTTCCATCAGCTCTCACCATCTCTCCAGTTGCATCTGCCTGAACATACCTCTTTTTTTTTTTGTCCTTCAGAACATAGATCAAAGGTCACTTTCTTAAGTCCGTCTTTCCTGAAACCCTAGTCTTAGATGTGCATCTCCTTTGGGCTTCTGTACATGCTTCGTGAATGCGCTATCCATGGGTTGGTTTCCCAAAGGCAATGTGTTCTTAGAAGGTCAAAACTGTGAACATTCTGCCTCCAGCACTTACTACAAAGCTGGAGACCCAGAAAGAACCTGGAAAATGTGTGAGTCCTCTGGAAAGAGATTTTCAGCAACATCTAGTCCCCACTGACCTTGGTCATTAGCCAAATAGAGGAATAATTCAGTGACAAGAGAGAAAATAACATAGAAAGTGAGCAATGTAAAAATAAGGAACTGTGGAAGGACCCCAATGCAAACCAGAAATGTGTAATTTAACACACTTGAAGATTTTTGAAAACCGTTTACAGGATTATATTGGGGCACAGATTTTACCCACATAGATTAGCAACTTCATTTCTCACATAACCACTAATTACATACAACAGCAACAACGTACACTGCTGACATCCAGATATTGATCGAATTGTAAAATTACTGAGGCAAAACTCACTACAATCCCAGTGAGGTGGGTTAAAGGGGAACATGAATAAATAAGCCTACTACCTAATGCTGAACGTGAGCATAGCCTTTAAGCTATTTTAGCAACGACTCAGATGGGGAACATGAACTAAATAAAAGAGAAAGAAGCCCAAAGTAATCTGAGATGCATTTTCTTCAACTTCTCTGGAATTTTCAATTACCTCAGTTTCCTGACAAAGCTTTGCTGATGTCAGTAATTTACAGTAACAATCAGCAAGATAACAGCAGGTTTGTGTGGGCCAGAGGTAAATTGGGGTCTGATATGAGTAATATATCCTGCACTGAAGGACAGTGGGAGGCATGAGAAAAGGCACAATTTCTATTAGTGATTTTTAAATAAAATGAAAACCACATGCATATATCACAGAGCAGGTGAATATGCAGTCCTCACTGTTCTTTCCCAGGAAATGTAACTACTTCCTTCTTGAATCCTAAGTGGCTTTTTATAAGGACTCCACCATAGATGCTACTAGAAGATGCTCTGCTTTTGTATCTTAAAATTTTGTACACCAGAACACACTGTGCGTGCATACCCTCAGTATTTAGGGAAATGTGGGTAATTACAAAAGAGGTAGCAAGTACCATCTTTTCTTTGCACGGTGTACAATTATTTAAATGACTTTAAGGCAAACAAACGGAAGCCAGACAAAATAACCTTTTGCCAATATATGAATATTGCCAATATATTCATATTCAATAGGGGAATCCTCTTTGTCCCAGAGTGTGAAGCCCACAGATCACGAAGGCATTTAGCTGGAACGTTGCAGTTCTTTGGGGTCAACAATGAAAACTTCACTTCTCATTGTAGGGTCCTGAATAGCCACTGACCGTGGGCTTTCCCTGAAAGTTGGTCTCTCGGTTTTCTCACGAAATTGCTGATGTGAGCTGGTTGTCTCATAATTTTGCTTTTTTCTGCTAAAGACAGAGAAACCAGAACTTTTGAACTGCGGGTTCTGGTGGTGTTTCCTTGTCAATAAGATGAGGGGTTGTAAAGGAGTCTTAGGCTCCTTCCTATGAAGTTTATGTTATGAGGATGGCTCTGGTTAAAGGGACTTTCCCTGCTTAACCTAAGAAGCTCTGTAGTCGAGGGGTGAGAGGCTATGCTTTCTCGTGAAAAGACCTGCCTTCCTAGCTGTGTGACCTTGGCCAAGTTGTCTCACTAAACCTCAGTTTACTTACCTTTAAAATGGGAATAATATATCAACAATTTCACAGAAAGGTTCTGGGACTCAAATGAGACAAGAGGTGCGCAGACAGTTTGCAAATGGTATCTAAGGTAGGCCCTGGTAAAGGGGCAGACGTGTACAGTGTATATATTTCATCGACTCTCCTTTTGACCCTCTTCCGCAGTGTCCTTTTTTCCCTTCTGGGTTTGAGGGAAGTCTCCCTGTGATAACCTATTCCTAGAGTTAGGTCCACAGAGAGTTCTCTAAAAAGGAACACAATAATTTCAGTACTTAGAAATTTTCCAGCATGTAATTTTTAGGGGGCCGGGATGGTCTCAAGATTCATCCTCAAAGGGACTCTTTGTTCCCTGGTGGGCGTGAGCCTTGGGTGGCTGAAAGAGGAAGGAATGCTTGACAATTATCAGTCCAATGAGAGACTTCAGAGCATGAGAACTGAGGAGGTTGCTCTGTCCTGATTCTAGATATGTGAGGCCTCCGCTGCTCTGAGCAGATAATCCGGGGCGATAATGATGTAGTCACAAGGGTGAGCCTTTGTAACAAGGCAGCCGAGGCCTTGCTCACAGTTCGAACTTTCCCCTTAGCCCTTTTGCATATTTTAGAGAGAGACTTTTAAGTCACGAGATAGCCTTGCCTGTCAGAGTAATCGACCCATATGGGGAACTTCTTTTGTGACTTGACAGGGACTCAGGAGGGGAAGCTGCTGGAGATGAAAACTGATGATCCAAATAGCAGGAAAAGGCTTCTAGTTTACGATTATTGTTTTCCTTTGGCTAATTTTAATTCTGATGAATACTAAGTTTTCTTTGGTACTTTTTGTTCCTCAAGTCTTTTTTTTTTTTTTCTGTTATGTTGTTCAGCCAAGTATTTCTTAAGCCTCTATGAAAACAATACTACATATTTCTTAAGCCCATGTAAACAGACATTTCCATGAAGACTGGCTTGACAAATATATGTAGATGGCAACCTGAAAGGCCATTTCTATTGCAAAAATGAAAAGATTTGACAGATCGATAGGTAAATAGATAGATTGCATACTAAAACTTAATGTTAATTCAAACGGATTAGAATGATGTTAACCCTTGCCATCCTGTTAGTTACTTTCTGTTCCTCTAACAGTGTAAACATGTGGAATGCCTTGATATATGTGATACTTGGATGGGAGGATAGATGACAAACTGTTTTAAAACGGGTCATTTGTGAACAAGTATTTACTGATTGCCAGTAAACACCAGTCACCTGTGTTGGACAACAGGAATAGATGTGGAATAATAGATGAAAACTCATGTGCAAGCAGATCGTTATAGGGGCAACAGAGAGGAAGGAGTTCTGATCGTTCTGTGAGACTCTGCCCAGGGGAGCTAGGGAAAGCTTCAGAGAAAAGAGGCTATTTGAGTTTGGTGTTGAAGGGCCAATAGGAATTTAGCAGGTTGAGAAAAGAGGATGATGATGGAAGGCTTGGGAGTCTGAGGAACGTGGTGCGGAAAAGGAATGACAAGCTCACCATCCTCCTCGAGCGTTCGGTTATAAACTCCTCGAATGGGACCAAAGTAAACTTCATATTTAAACCAAAAAATAAAAAATCCATACTGTAATAGATAAATTATCTCTCCCTCCTCGGTATTAATTACCTGTTTTTCACAATTGCTAATGAATAAATAAATGAAGTAGCAATATTTGGTCATGGATGAACAACCTCCTTGCATTATAGGGGGAAGAGGAGAGAAAGCCACTTCAAGTCGCCCCTGCCCAATAGAGATAAATATGGCTGGAATGTAACCATGAAAGTGACACAAGAACCTGATTGATAGGTCATCTCCCACTTGGATTCTGACCTTTCACCTAAAACAACACTGTCTAGTGACTTCCAGATGTGGATGCTTGAACATTAGTAAGCAGTCAAGACTGAAACCTTATTTCCCACAAGCTATGAATAAATGGGTGACTTATAAGAATATCATCTCATTATGACAAACACTAAAAGAGGAATTTGAAGAAATAATTTAAGCATTTTAATGAAGCTCTTGTTCTATTCCCTCTTCCTGAAAACAGTATTTCAGAGTTAGCCTTTCTAACAGGAAATAGAATAGCTTGGCAAAAGGAACCACAACCGTATATCTAAACTGGCAGCATATTTGTATGGTGTGGCGTGATACATATGTTCACCACCCTTTACTGGTTAAACTGTATTTCATTATCATCTCCTTATTTCCACTTCTAATTCTAGCAGAACTATTTCCTATAAACAGGCCAGCTCTCTAGCAATTTCAAGCTTAAGAATTCTTTTTAAATGCCTGATCCCAACTTTATTAAGTAGTGTTTTCCTCATTCTTAATTCTAAGCCCCTTGGGTACGCACTTAGGTCTGTTGCCATAAATGGAGAGAAAAATTAATTTACCACCAATTCCAACTGCACTGTGTATATGGATATTTATGCCCTCTGTGGTTTTTTGAAAAAAGACTGCTTGGATTAGGAATATCTATTTGATATTATTATAATACAATAAATCTACAGATTTGATCATTATAATATTATATGATACTACAGAATGCAAGAATCCTCCCAAACCTCCATCAAGTTAATCTTTTAAATTCAATTCAATTTATTTAAAAAATGCTGTACCTTGTTTAATTTAAATAGCAGATATTTTCCATATTCTGGATTTGGGGGTACTGGGTTTTTTTGTTTGTTTGTTTTTTTAACATCTTTATGGGAGTATAATTGCTTTACAATGGTGTGTTAGTTTCTGCTTTATAATAAAGTGAATCAGCTATATGTATATACATATATCCCCATATCCCCTCCCTCTCACATCTCACTCTCACCCTCCCTATCCCACCCCTCTAGGTGTCCCACAAAGCACCGAGGCGATCTCCCTGTGCCATGCAGCTGCTTCCCACTAGCTAGCTATTTTACACTTGGTAGTGTATATATGTCAATGCCACTCTCTCACTTCATCCCAGCTTACACTTCCCCATCCCCGTGTCCTCAAGTCCATTCTCTATGTCTGTGTCTTTATTCCTGTCCTGCCCCTAGATTCTTCAGAACCATTTTTTTTTTAGATTCCATATATATGTGTGAGCATACGATATTAGTTTTTCTCTTTCTGACTTACTTCAGTCTGTATGACAGTCTCTAGGTCCATCCACCTCACTACAAATAACTCAATTTCGTTTCTTTTTATGGCTGAGTAATATTCCATTGTATATATGTGCCACATCTTTTTTTTTTAACATCTTTTTTTTTTAAATTAAGTAATTAATCAATTTATTTATTTTTGTGGTACGCAGGCCTCTCACTGTTGTGGCCTCTCCCTTTGCGGAGCACAGGCTCCGGGCGCGCAGGCTCAGCGGCCATGGCTCACGGGCGCAGCCGCTCCACGGCACGTGGGATCTTCCCGGACCGGGGCACGAACCCGCGTCCCCTGCATTGGCAGGCAGACTCTCAACCACTGCGCCACCAGGGAAGCCCCTTTTAACATCTTTATTGGAGTATAATTGCTTTACAATGGTGTGTTAGTTTCTGCTTTATAACAAAGTGAATCAGTTATACATATACATATATTCCCATCTCTCTTCCCTCTTGCATCTCCCTCCCTCCCACCCTCCCTATCCCACCCCTCTAGGTGGTCACAAACCACATAGCTGATCTCCCTGTGCTATGCGGCTGCTTCCCACTAGCTACCTATTTTATGTTTGGTATGTATATATATCCATGCCACTCTCTTACTTTGTCACAGCTTACTCTTCCCCCTCCCCATATCCTCAAGTCCATGCTTTAGTAGGTCTGTGTCTTTATTCCCGTCTTACCCCTAGGAACTTCATGACCTTTTTTTTCTTAGATTCCATATATATGTGTTAGCATACGGTGTTTGTTTTTCTCTTTCTGACTTACTTCACTCTGTATGACAGACTCTAGGTCCATCCACCTCACTACAAATAACTCAATTTCGTTTCTTTTTATGGCTGAGTAATATTCCATTGTATATATGTGCCACATCTTCTTTATCCATTCATCTGTTGATGGACATTTAGGTTGTTTCCATTTCCTGGCTATTGTAAATAGAGCTGCAATGAACATTTTGGTACATGACTCTTTTTGAATTATGGTTTTCTCAGGGTATATGCCCAGTAGTGGGAATGCTGGGTCGTATGGTAGTTCTAGTTTTAGTTTTTAAGGAACCTCCATACTGTTCTCCATAGTGGCTGTATCAATTTACATTCCCACCAACAGTGCAAGACGGTTCCCTTTTCTCCACACCCTCTCCAGCATTTATTGTCTGTAGATCTTTTGATGATGGCCATTCTGACCAGTGTGAGGTGATACCTCATTGTAGTTTTGATTTGCATTTCTCTAATGATCAGTGATGTGGAGCATCCTTTCATGTGTTTGTTGGCAATCTGTATATCTTCTTTGGAGAAATGTCTATTTAGGTCTTCTGCCCATTTTTGGATTGGGTTGTTTGTTTTTTGATATTGAGATGCATGAGCTGCTTGTATATTTTGGAGATTAATCCTTTGTCAGTTGCTTCATTTGCAAATATTTTCTCCCATTCTGAGGGTTGTCTTTCAGTCTTGTTTATGGTTTCCTTTGCTGTGCAAAAGCTTTTAAGTTTTATTAGGTCCCATTTGTTTATTTTTGTTTTTATTTCCATTTCTCTAGGAGGTGGGTCAAAGAGGTTCTTGCTGTGATTTATGTCATAGTGTTCTGCCTATGTTTTCCTCTAAGAGTTTGATAGTGTCTGGCCTTACATTTAGGTCTTTAATCCATTTTGAATTTCTTTTTGTGTATGGTGTTAGGGAGTGTTCTAATTTCATTCTTTTACATGTATCTGTCCAGTTTGCCCAGCACCACTTATTGAAGAGGCTGTCTTTTCTCCATTGTATATTCTTGCCTCCTTTATCAAAAATAAAGTGACCATAGGTGCTTGGGTTTATCTCTGGACTTTGTATCCTGTTCCACTGATTGATATTTCTGTTTTTGTGCCAGTACCATACTGTCTTGATTACTGTAGCTTTGTAGTATAGTCTGAAGTCAGGGAGCCTGGATTCCTCCAGCTCTGTTTTTCTTTCTCAAGATTGCTTTGGCTATTCAGGGTCTTTTGTGTTTCCATACAAATTGTGAAAGTCATTTGTTCTAGTTCTGTGAAAAATGCCATTGGTAGTTTGATAGGGATTGCATTGAATCTGTAGATTGCTTTGGGTAATTTGCACTGTCATTTTCACAACGTTGATTCTTCCAATCCAAGAAGATGGGATATCTCTCCATCTGTTTGTATCATCTTTAATTTCTTTCATCAGTGTCTTATAGTTTTCTGCATACAGGTCTTTTGTCTCCTTAGATAGGTTTATTCCTAGGTATTTTATTCTTTTTGTTGCAGTGGTAAATGGGATTGTTTTTGTATCCATTCAGCCAGTCTATGTCTTTTGGTTAGAGCATTTAATCCATTTAAATTTAAGGTAGCTATCGATATGTACATTCCTATTACCATTTTGTTAATCGTTTTGGGTTTGTTACTGTAGGTCTTTTCCTTCTCTTGTGTTTCCTGCCTGGAGAAGTTCCTTTAGCATTTGTTGTAAAGCTGGTTTGGTGGTGCTGAATTCTCTTAGCTTTTGCTTGTCTGTAAAGGTTTTAATTTCTCTGTCGAATTGGAATGAGATCCTTGCTGGGTAGAGTAATTTTGGTTGTAGGATTTTCCCTTTCATCACTTTAAATATGTCCTGCCCCTCCCTTCTGGCTTGCAGAGTTTCTGCTGAAAGATCAGCTGTTAACCTTATGGGGATTCCCTTGTATGTTATTTGTTGCTTTTCCCTTAATAGGGAATTAAGGGAATTCCTTATTAAGGGAAAAGCAACAAATAACATACAAGGGAATATTAATATTTTTATTAATATTAAAATATTACAAAATATTAATATTTTTTCTTTGCATTTAATTTTTGATAGTTTGATTAATATGTGTCTTGGTGTGTTTCTCCTTGGATTTATCCTTTATGGGACTCTGTGCTTCCTGGACTTGATTGACTATTTCCTTTCCCATATTAGGAAATTTTTCAACTATAATCTCTTCAAATATTTTCTCAGTCCCTTTCTTTTTCTCTTCTTCTTCTGGGACCCCTATAAGTTGAATGTTGGTGCATTTAATGTTGTCCCAGAGGTCTCTGAGACTGTCCTCAATTCTTTTCATTCTTTTTTCTTTATTCTGCTCTGCAGTAGTTATTTCCACTATTTTATCTTCCAGGTCACCTATCCGTTCTTCTGCCTCAGTTATTCTGCTATTGATTCTTTCTAGAGGATTTTTAATTTCATTTATTTTGCTGTTCATCATTGTTTGTTTGCTCTTTAGTTCTTCTAGGTCCTTGTTAAACGTTTCTTGTATTTTCTCCATTCTATTTCCAAGATTTTGGATCATCTTAACTATCATTACTCTGAATTATTTTTCAGGTAGACTGCCTGTTTCCTCTTCATTTGTTTGGTCTGTTGGGTTTTTACCTTGCTCCTTCATCTGCTGTGTGTTTCTCTGTCTTCTCATTTTGTTTAACTTACTGTGTTTGGGGTCTCCTTTTCGCAGGCTGCAAGTTTGTAGTTCCCGTTGTTTTTGGTGCCTGCCCCCAGTGGGTAAGGTTGGTTCAGTGGGTTGTGTAGGCTTCCTGGTGGAGGGGGACTGGTGCCTGTGTTCTGGTGGGTGAGGCTGGATCTTGTCTTTCTGGTGGGCATGTCCACTTCTGGTGGTGTATTTTGGGGTGTCTGTGAACTTATTATGATTTTAGGCAGCCTCTCTGCTAATGGGTGGGGTTGTGTTCCTGTCTTGCTAGTTGTTTGTCATAGGGTGTCCAGCACTGTAGCTTGCTGTTCGTTGAGTGGCGCTGGGTCTTAGCGTTGAGGTGGAGATCTCTGGGAGAGCTTTTGCCATTTGATATTACGTGGAGCCAGGAGGTCTCTGGTGGACCAGTGTCCTAAACTCAGCTCTCCCACCTCAGAGGCTCAGGACTGACACCAGGCTGGAGCACCAACACCAGGCTGGAGCACCAAGACCTTGTCAGCCACATGGCTGCCTGGTGAAGAGCTCGCAGACACCGATGATGCACAGGATGTTGAACACCACGGAGCCCACAGTGGTCCCCACTCCCACATCACCCTTGGTAATGAAGACGCCTATGACTGATGTGAACAGCTCTGGAGCTGAACTGCCCGCTGCCATGAACATGGCCCCAGCCACATCCTCGCTGAGGTGCAGGCGCTCCTTTTTAAAGCCTCAGTCGGGGGTATTTTTTTGTTTCTTGTGTTATTTTGTCATTTTGGCTTAACCTTTGTGGAATGTAAAATTCTTTATTGGTTCAAACCCACTGAGTCTCTGTAGGTGTGGTAATGTTCCAGAATTCTGAATCATAGGATGTGGATACTGAATAATTTTAGATAATGGCCACCAGTGAAAATCACATTAATCAGGAAACCATATCCAGATGCCTCCCACATGTCCAAAGTCAAAGATAAAGCATCACATTGCCATTGATTTCTTCTCCTTCCTTCTCCCTGTCTCCTCTGCACCCTCCCTTGTCCCTCCCCCTTTCCCCTCCCCCTTTGCTCCCCCTTTTCCTCTTTTTTCTCTTTCATCCTCCTCCACCTCCGCCTTCTCTCCCTCCTCCTCCTTCTCTGCTCTTCCTCTTCTTGTCCTTCTCCTTCTTCAATATGGACTAAAAATGGACCAACTACTCTGTTCTGTCAGGGTATTATTCTTTTGCATCTGAAAACTCCATCTAGAAAAAAGTACAGTTGGGATTCCTTTACATGGTAAGGAAGATGCCACTAAGTAAGCTTTTGAGAAAACCAGGCTTCATATGCTTTATGCTTAATAAACCAACAGCATCACAGAACCTTGTTAAGACCTACCACCAAACCGAAAGTTCTGTGTTCTCAAATTTGAAAGCAATCTGACATGAAATATTCTGGGGGGTTAGGAATCCATACCCTAAAGAATTCCCTTACATTCACAGAATAAAAGCAATAGATGTGGTCGAAACAAATATTTCAGTAGTAAAAGCACCCAAGACCTAAAACTTATTAAATAAATGAAACAATAATTTTGTAATCGTGTAGCTTCCTTATATACTCAATGATGTATCTTCAGAGATAATTCAACTACAGAACTTCCAGAGGATGAGATGAAGCTTAAGATCTGGATCTGACCTTGACCTAAACATAGCTACTATTTCCTAACCTTGAACTGTCCACAGCTACTATCTCATTGCTGTTCTAATGAATGTATGGAATCAGATAGTACAGTGCCTAATTTCTAGCAAAGGCAGATTTCCTAGCATATCTCTTCCCACTTTTCGCTAAACTGAGGACAATTTGCTAATTTTGCACTTTTTTTTCCCACACTGTGTATTTAAATTTATTAGGGAAAAATAACCTGATATCACGCCATAATGTTTTTTACAATAAAGAAGAAATTTTTTAGTAACTACAAAAAGAAAATAGAAAGAATTCTCTTACATTCTAAGACTGGATTAATATTCAGCTTAACTAATTTTTTTGTATAAAATATTGATATCTTTATTTTTTAGATAATTCTCTTCTTCTATTCTCCTTTCAACCTAAGGTATAAACATTTTGTTAGATTTTCTTTTAGATAGAATTTAGGGCAGTAAAATAGACTAGTGCTATTAAAGTTATTAGAGAATCAATGTTTTGAGGAAAGAGTGACTTTAAGTTCAGGGGCAGAGCCATTTCCCAGGTTAACTCATTCCAAGAAAGAAGTACTAAAAGGTATAATATCCCAGCCTCCAGAGACTCTTCACAAAAGTGTGATACCATGAATACATTTAGGGCAAGAAACGGTTCTCACTATTTTCCTGTCAGGACACCCAGGTTGCACAGTATTCCTCCTCTGTGGGAAGCATGGCCGTCCTCCAATACGCTCTCTGGCTCTCCACTCATTCCTCTCTCACCTAAGGCTTTGCTTTACCCTGGAACACAAATAAGTGAAAGTGAGAATTTTGTTCCTCTAATTTATAAATTTAAAAAAGCACTGTCAAACTTCAATATTTAATTCTTATTGTCAAACTTCAATATTTAATTCTTATAGGTAACAAATACCTTATGTAATAGTTCATAATTAATCAAAACCCAACAGGATGCCTAACCATAGAGATTAAGAACTGCTGTGCTGTAGTCAAAACTCTCTGGTTCTGTGCAGGATGTGGCATTCTAGAATGTTAGTGCTACCGAAAGCAGCCTTGCAGCATACGTTCTTTTTCCATCCCTCAACTAAGATTTGAAAAACCTTTCCATTAAGCTTTCTGTACTCCTAGCGTAGGCTGGGATATTTTCTTTTCTGGGTCACAGAACTTCAAGAGCTAGTTTGGTCTTTCCTTAAGGCTAAAGACTTCCAAAACTGAAAAGAGGTTCTCACCATGTGTTAGGGTTCTCCAGAGAAACAAGACCAATAGGATGTGCATATGTGTGTGTGTATTTATTTACTTCTGTTCATATATATAATGTAAATACTTTCTATATAAGCATATATAGATTATTACAAGAAATTGGCTCACACAATTTATGAAGGATAACAAGTCCCAACACCTACAGAGTGACTCGGCAACCTGGAGACCCAGGAGAAACCACGGTGTAGTTCTGGTCTGAAGGTCGACAGGCTCAAGACCCAGGCAGAGCCAATGTTTCAGTTTGAAGGCCATCAGGCAGGAAGAAACCTCTCTTAATCAAGAGAGTGTTATTATTGTTTCATTCAGGTCTTCAACTGTTTGGATGAGGCCCAGCCAAATTAGGAAGGGCAATCTGCTTCACTCAGTCTGTCCATTTAAATGTTAACCTCATCTAAAAACACTCTCACAGGGACTTCCCTGGTGGTGCAGTGATTAAGACTCCGTGCTCCTAATGTAGGGGGCCTGGGTTAGATCCCTGGTCAGGGAACTAGATCCCACATGCATACCGCAACTAAGAGCTCACATGCCGCAACTAAGGAGCCCGCCTGTGGCAACTAAGACCGAGCACAACCAAATAAATAAATAAAGATACAAAAAATAAGTAAGTAAAAAATAAAAACACTCTCACAAAAATACCGGAAATAATGTTTGACTAAATATCTGGACACCCCTGTAGCCCAGTCATGTTGACACATAAAATTAACCATTAGACCCTAAAACATGGAGAAAAGTGCATGGATTGTAAAGTGAGACATATATAGATTTGAATCTCACGATGGTCTCTAGCTTTTGTGCAATTTTTTTAACCTCCTTGAGCCTTAGTATCCTCATCTGTAAATTGGTGAAAATACCTACCTCCTAGGTTGATGGTGTGAGGATCAAATTAAATAATGTATGTAAGTAATAGGTATGCAATAAAAAATAGGAGTCCCCTGCCCCTGTATTGGGGTCTAAGAATTTCACAAACTAGCTCACATCTCTGGCAGAAACTGCTTGGTGACAAATTATTTCACATAGGAGGTAAAAGATGCTGCTGTTTTCCTCGCCAACACCTACTCCTCATGACTTCCTTCTAGTGTTGTTCAAGTAGGGGATAACAGGGCTCTAACTTAAAGATAACTTGGAAAAGGTGCAACCCTCCTTAATTCCTAGTGGGTGAACCATGACTGGTCCAAGCCAATTACACTGTGTGGTAATTCTGTTCACCAGATGCCAGTGGTATAAAATGAGCACGTGATCCTGGCTAGCCAATAAGAGGAAAGGGGAAGTACGCTGACAAAAGGGGAAATTGTGTGAAGAAACCCTCTTCTGCCTCTTCTTTCTTACCTTGGAAATAAGTTCTAGGAAGACAAGATGTATGGATGTGAATCACCCATCTGGTGACAATGAGACACTCAGGAAGCAACAACAAAAGATGCCAAGAACCTGGGTCCTTGATGATACTGTTTGTGTACCACACCTCCTCCAGACCTGCTGTCATATCATCTCATCTAGTCTTCCTCCTTAAGCTGCTTTTCGTTGGTTATTCCATTACTTGCCGCTGAAAGCATTCTAAGTTACACAGAAGTCTGAGCCAATTTTGAACTAAACATTTCAAACCTATTTAGACTGCAACAAAAGTTTTTAAACCATTGAGACACACAGGCTACCTTTTTTTGGCATTGGACAAAATAGAACTCTATGCCTCTATCATCTGCAGTTATTCACACATGTATTTCCATAAGCATGTATCAAAGGCCTCCAATGTGCAAAACACTGGGATAAGCCACGTGGGGAGAGAGAGAGAGGAGGCTTCAAAGATGAATGAGACCTGGATCCTGTCCTAAAGAAAACTTACAGCCCAGTTGGTTAGATAAGAAACAATAAAACAAAAGCAAAATCCATAGTTCTGGCCTTAAAAGGAAGCTGGAATCTACCTCTGTAAATCATTAAAGCATGCACCTATCACATTTTACATTTTATCTTTATATGCCCAGAAACTTGAGCTAAAAGTGGAAAAAAAGAGAAAAAAAAAAAAAAAAGAATGAGATAGTAGAATAGTAGACATTCAACAAGTGGGGCTGAATCACACTCGCACACTTTACAACTCAAGTTGGAATATAGGGGCAAATGTGATTGATGTCTTAGCTTGGGGCCTCTGGAAAAAAAGACCATGAGAAAGGCAGCTTGCTTTACCTGGCTCCCTTTCAGCTCAGGAGTTGGAAAGCCAATACCAAACTGGATTTCTAGGTTTTCTGGCTCTAGTACAATATAATAAATAAGACTCTGGCAAGTTGTGTTAGATCCTTGTACTGGGTGAGCAATTACTATGTGTGAGAGTGCTTCACAGCGACAATCCTCTATACTACACTCCAAATGGCTTTTCATATGTAGAAATATGATGCACTTTGCTCTTTGGTGTTTAAAGCTTAACTAGACAGAAATGACTCTTCATCATCTACGAAATAGCTAGAGTAAGCCCAAGACAACTCCCCAAAGTAAAATAACATTCAGAATCAAAAGGCTGCATGTTATAGTGGCTAAAGATCACAGACTTGGGAGCCTGACAGATCTGAGTGCAAATCCTCTTCACTGCGTTTGTTCATGTGACCCTGGGCAAGTTACTTTACCACTCTGAGCCTCAGTTTCCTCATTCAAAAAATGAGATAACAGCACATCCTTCAGAGAGTTACTGCAATATAAATGAAGTGACACGTGGACAGCAGCTGGCTTTAGTGTGTATACTCAATAAATGTTACTCCTCTTCCCTCTATCTTGATTTTGATCTTGGATATATTTTAGAATTTTATCAGTACATTCAACTCATAACTAGACAGTAGCAGTAGCCCAAGTAACACAAAGTGGCAGATAATCCCAGACTTACTTATTTTTTTATCTGTAATTATATTTGATTAGAGATAAGTTGTTTTTTTTTTGCGGTACGCGGGCCTCTCACTGTTGTGGCCTCTCCCGTTGCAGAGCACAGGCTCCGGACGCGCAGGCTCAGCGGCCATGGCTCACGGGCCCAGCCGCTCCCAGGGAAGTCCCAGAGATAAGTTTTAAGAGAATTCATAAGATTTCAAAAATTTACGGGACTTCCCTGGTGGCGCAGTGGTTGAGAATCCGCCTGCCAATGCAGGGGACACAAGTTCGTGCCCCGGTCCGGGAAGATCCCACATGCCGCGGAGCGGCTGGGCCCGTGCGCCACAACTACTGAGCATGTGTGCTATAACTACTGAAGCCCGCGTGCCTAGAGCCCGTGCTCCACAACAAGAGAAGCCACCGCAACGAGAAGCCTGGGCACCACAGCGAAGAGTAGCCCCTGCTCACCGCAGCTAGAGAAAGCCCGCACTTAGCAACGAAGACCCAATGCAGCCAAAAATAAATATATTCATTTAAAAAATTTACATAAAATCCATTTGAGATGATAAACTAGAAATCTCATTTTGTCTCTTTTGTAGAATGGTATTATATAACCAATATGAAGTGGGTACCTACTATGTACCTGATGGTGTTTTATAAAGAAAAAGGAGGCGGCGGTAAGGATTCCTTTTAAAAGAGATATCTTCACTCTCTGAAAGAACTAATCAGACTTGAACTCTCTCCCTTTCTCTTTCCTGTCTTCCTCTCTTCTGGCAGCTTATGATTCGTAGGCTTGGAGAGGACATGGCTATTTTTTCCCCTCAGATTCCTGTGGTACTGCACTCTATGGATGACTCAGTGGGTCAGTTCGTTGTAAGATAGGCATGGGAATGTTATTCAGCAGAATTTCCGGGGGGAAGAAAGCAAGCCGATTCTCACTGGAAAAAAGGCAGAGCCAAAGACCAGATATCTCTTTCCAGGGAACCAGGCAGAGCACGCCCACGTGGGGAGTGTGGCATATGAGGATGCAGTGTGGAAGAGGGGGCAAAGCTTCAACAGCAAAATAGTGAGGGAACTACTCTGGGGTGGAGAGGGGAGACACATTTAGCAGGGGACTTCAGGGAGAAGCAGAGAAGCCTGACGATTTTTCAGAAGTTTTAAAATATCTTCATTATTCTTCTGCATCCTAAAGTCAGACTGGAGTTTCTCTGAATGTGACACCTCGCAGCATCCAGTCCAGGGAACACGGGTTACACATCACCAAGATAGTTAGATAAATAGGAACAATATCTAAGGGTACACAGTATTAGTAGACATGGCCCGATTCCCAACCCCATCACTTCCTGACTGCTCTCTGTTCGAACCTCCATTATTGCTTCCAAGAGCATCATCGTGGAAAAAAATATAGTGCTTTTAGAGAAACGTTGGGTTCACAAGTAGAGAAAAGAAGAAATTTTGAAAAGGAAAGGAAAGGAAAAAATGTAAAACAAAAATAGTAAAAGGGATTTAGCTGTTGACTAACACTTCAGATGGCTTGGTGTGCCATTTAGTGTGTCTCACCTCAGAAATCTCCCATCCCCACATTCAGAGAGAGAAAGAGAGAGAAAGGAAAGAAAGAAAGAAAGAAAGAGAGAGAGAGAGAGACAGAGAGACAGAGAGAGAGAAAGAAAGAGAGAGAGAGAGGGAGATAGAGAGAGAGAGAGAGAGAGAGAGAGAGAGAGAAAGAAAGAAAGAAAGAAAGAAGGAAGGAAGAAGAAAGAAAGAAGAAATAAAGAAAGAAAGAGAGAGAGAAAGAAAGAAAGAAAGGAAGGAAGGAAGAGAGAGAGAGAAAAGAAAGAAAGAAAGGAAGGAAGGAAGAGAGAGAGAGAAAAGAAAGAAAGAAAAAGAAGGAAAGGAAGGAAGGAAGGAAGGAAGAAAGGAAGAAAGAAAGGAGGGAGGGAGGAAGAAAGGAAGGAAGGAAGGGAGGGAAGGAAGGAAAGGAAGGAAGGAAGGAAGGGAGGAGAAAAAGAAAAAAAGAGAAAGGAGCTTTCACAAAAAAGTCCTGGCAAAATCAAAGGCCTACTATTACCTCACTTGTGCCCTTGTGAATTGGTTGGCTCAGATGTCCGCCTTGAGGCCCAGATGAGCATTGTCTGATGATTGGGGATTTGCTAAGAAGAGACTAGTTGCCACTTTGTTGGACAACAGAGCAGATGGTTAGAGGTGGGTTTAGGAACTTAAAGCAAGAGGGAACTAGATGCTGGGAAGAGAAGCACTAGGAGGTAGAAGTGAAGGGAAATCATGAAAAGATTAGTCCCAGACTCATTTTCCCATCAAGAAATCAGGCCTCTCATTTCTATATGCCCATTTGATTACTCTGTGGTTCTTAGCATCAGAGGGCATTAAAAAACTACATGGGAAGCTTACTAAAAACATATCTTCCTGGGCATGACACCCCAGATTCTGATTTAGTAGGTCTGAGATGGGATCTAGGCATGTGCATTTTTCATAGAATCCAGGTGATTCTGATACAAGTGTTTCTCAGTCCGCTTTGAAAAATGATGGGTACACAGCCTGGAGGAAGCTGATTAATGAGTCCTGACAATATAAATGTCCCAGTAGGAGGTGGTACTGGGCATGGTAGGCCTGATAGGGCCAAACATGAATAGGTCCTCTTCACGTACCATTCTGTAAAAGGTCTCTCCATCTTGGTCTATACCCTCTGGACAACATGCTCCTGATGTAAGATGTTGGTTCAAGTTCAGCTTCAGGTAGCTCACCATGGAATGAACTCAGGACTTTCTAAATAGCTGCATACAGTGCCCTGCATATGTATACAGCAATTACTATAAAGCTTAGACTTTCAGAAGTAGTTCTCAACAAGTATATTATAACTTCCTTTGGTAGCGTGCTACCAAATTTTTAGATCAGTGGGTAATTTTTGTTTTTGCTACAACAGATAATGTTGTTGATTTTATCATATTTTTCAGAAGCAATGTTGAGCTGAATAGTTTACATATTTCATTGCAGAGTTCTAGGTAAGCAACAGAGAGAGTTAAAAAGTGTAGTATGAGAGCCACCTGGAATCTCTGAAAGTTGTATGTTTTCTGGAATATGTAAAGACCTTGCCTTGGAAATATTTAAGAGGCGTGAAAGGGCAAGTAACAGTTTTATGCACCTAGTGGCATGACACTGGCTATTGAGTGTCGTAATTAAGGACACAGAGGAATCGCTCTAAGTGAGCTCCAATATACCAGAATCCAAATGTGTCTGGGAACCAGAAAAGTCAGAACCACTGCACTGCAGTGGGATTTGGTGTTAAGGAACAATCATGCCTCACTAGAGCATTGAGTACAACCTGCATGGACTCAGGTTAGGTGGAAAAAGCTGAGGAGGGGGCTAGGGGTGAAGGGAAAGATGCAGAGAATGGACAGAGCCAGAGGCAAGAGAACTAGGATTCTAGGATGAAGAGCTGACTCCACAGATTCTCTATCAACTCAGAATAACTTTGATGCTTAAGATTCTGATGAGTGAGGCAGAACATTAAAAGTCTCTAAGAAGTGATGATATTCACAATTAAGAGATCACAGCTAGTTTAAATAGGATTCCCTGGAAATAGACTCTGAGTCAAAGAGTGGCATGCAGAAGGTTCACTGGAAAGTGATCTCAGGGGACAGGCCTGCATGGAGGTGAGGAAGATGAGATTAGGCAAAGTGGGGAGTTGACTGGCAATTTGGTTGCATATCAGTCTTTGGGCTAATCCTACAAGCGGGAGCTGCGGTAGCCATTGGGAGTTTCACAAAATGAGGTAAAGAGCTGAATCCTTGTTGTTGCTCCTGCATCTCTCTGGCCTTGGCCTCTCCATTGGAAAAGTGTTATTACATGGGCAAGGCAGTGCTCAGTGAGGGACACAGCTGTGAGCCTCAGCTGCTGATTTTCTCAGTAGCTGGGGAATAGATACTGTATTAGTCAGCTTGGGCTGCCATAACCAAATCCATAGACTGTGTAGCTTAGAAATAGGAAGTTAGTTCTCTAGGCTGGAAAGTCCAAGATCAAGGTGCTGGCCAATTTTGTCCCTGAGTGAGGACCCACTTCCTGGCTTGTACACGGCTGCCTTTTCTCTGTGTTTACACGGCAGAGAGAGAGAGCAAGACCTCTGTCTCTTCCTCTTCTTATAAGAAGACTAATCCCATCATGGAGCCCTCCACTCTCATGACCTCATCTAAGCCTAATTAACTCCTAAATCTCTACTTCTAGATACCACCATATTGGTGGGGGTAGGACTTTAACATATGAATCTGGGGGCACTCAATGAGGTTCATAACAGAATATCAACCCAAAAGAGGGGCTCTGGGCAAAGCACAAGAGTATCTACTATAATAATATAATTTGGGGTACCACTTAGGGTGGAAGTCATTGAGTGAGGGCTTTGTGGCAAAGACGAGTGGGAAGTGCTAAACAAAGACACATCTTGACCCCTGACAATAAGTGGTTGGCTGAGGCCAAGCACATTACCACTGCCCCAGGGGAACAGGCTGGCTTTGGTTGGGTTTCTATTCCCAACAAGAAACTGGAGACTGTCTCAGGAATTGAAATGAAGCCTCTTCCTAAAATGTAGGAAATTGCACTGATGTCATCACCAATGGGAGAAGGCAGCAGTTCACAATCCATGTGCATAAGTATGCATGAAGGGAAAGATACTATGTTCTTCAAATACAAGGCCTATGCCTTGCAGTAGTGGAAATAATTCAAGATCCATAGAGGGTCTGGGTTTTGGCCCATTGTGTTATTTGTAGCCACTTCCTTGGAACAGGGCTGTTATAATATTTGCAGAGTTCTCATTCAATAGCTATAGTAGCTAAAAGTCAAAACTGCATCAATAGTCTTTAATTGGTATTATCTGCTATTATCTATGATAATAGATATTTATATATGCCATGTTCAAAGGTGAAGATGTGAAAGTGTGACAACAACAACATCTACAGAATGTTATAGTGCATAGGAAGCTTTTACAGATCTTAGTTTAAAGCAGAGTATAACCTACAAGGCTGAGTGAAGCCACCAATTTCCCCTTCATGAGTCAGAATATATGCCCACCTCCTGGTTCATTTTTCTAGATTCTGAATTTAAAAGCTATAAAATTTTTTTAAGTGCCTTAAAAAAAAAATCTATCACCTGCTCCGTATTTTACTATTTATAACGGAAGATAGCCCAAAATACTTAGTTGCTATGATTTGGAAGATTATATCAGTTCTTCACCATTCCCCCTCAAAATAATTCATGTTTTCCTCTGGATTTTGAGCTTTAGTAGTTTTATAGGGTGCCTTTTCTTTTTCAATGAATCTACCTCCACCACCCATTTAGGTTCGCTCAGGAACTTTCTATGAATTTAGTAACATTTATTTTAAATTTTGTAGTCAGAGCACAAGGGTACCTGTCTTGGATATACAATTCATTCTTATAGTCCATGCCTACCTGTCTTGAAAAAGTCATACTGATCAATGCCAGTCCTGAGTTATCACGCCAAGAATTTGTAATGCCAATTAACTCAAAATTTCCATCACGTATAAAGATTTATTACTCCAGTGATGTCTTGACTTACTAAAAAACAAGCCCTGAAATTGTTAACACAAGGTGTGTCTTCAAGTATGAAAGCATAGCTTCAGGAAAATGACATTAACTCATCCTTTCCTGTACAGATTATTTGAAAAGAAACCCCTATATAGATAAAATTCAATTCATGCATTCACTTCCCCTTATGTCATTTATATGATACCTTATAAAAAGTATAAGAGTATAAACTCTTATTCATATAATAATTTATAAACATTCAAAATAATTCTGATATACATTGGAAATAGGAAATGTTATCTTTCCGTCAGTGTTTCTGTTGGCCAAAAAAAAAAAAAAAATTACATGGCTTAAGTAATAATAACAGTATCCTTTACAATGTAATGAAAAATTAAATGCATTGTGTATAATATAACAAATACAATAATCACATGTATGGAAATGATCATCTAAACATTTACTTAAATGATATAATTTTTAAATTGCTAGAATATTGAATGACACATTGGAGACTCCAATTTAATAATCTGCTCAGACTTTTCACATTAAAAATATGGCAAATAACAGTTTAATTCAGAAGAATACTTTGAGGTATTCTCCAAAAGATTAAGCATTTGTGTAAAGGAATAAATAATTACCAAAAGAACACAACTGCATCCCCATGGCTCAATTGCAGAATTCCTCAAAGAAAAATGATATTTCACCCATGCAAAAGATCTTGTCGTGATGAGGTTTGTTCTTCCCTACATGTCCCTTCAATTTTGCTCTTTTTGAAAGTAGACCAATGGTAATTTCTATATTTGGTAATGTTTCCTGCCTTAATCTCATCTAGGCTGAAATAGGGAGTTGTTAATGTCTCAGGCTGAACTTTGCCAGTAATCCCACTGCCACCTTACCCAGAGGAAAGTAACATTTATTGAACACATATTTATTGAGCCAGGCCTGTACTTGCTAATGCTTCAATATGTCATTTGTTCATTCATTCAGTAAACATTTATAAATGTCTACTCTTTGCCAAGCACTGGGAATATAAAAAAACTATGTCAGATTCCATGTCTTTAAGAGATGTAGTCTGGTTCTCTAATCCAGATCATTCAATCTCACAATAACTGAAAGAGAAAAGAATTAGTATCCATTTTTATCTAGAAGGTGAGGAAACCGAGGCTCAGAAAGTTTCAGTGATTTGTCCAAGGTCAGAAGTGATATTTAAACTCAAGTCCGTCAGACTTCCAAGCTGCATTCTTGCTCCATTTTCTCTTTGTTGTAACCAGGTAAAACACTCTTACACTCTACTTGGAGTGCGATGGTGGGAACTAAGATGTCAGTAAAGAACTAAGTGTCAAAATGTCATGACATGCAGTCTGAAAGCTTTTTTTTTTTCTATTTTTCACTTTCTGCACATCTATAGCTTATATAAAAGATGCCTACAAATGGTTCTTCGCCTTTCCCACAAATTAGAAAAAGAGGCAAAACTGTATCGTATGACGAGCAATCTAGTAGTCATTTGTTGGTGCTGGTTTTTACTGGAGCCCAAAATGAGCAAGCTATACCATTTAGACTCAAATTCAGTGAGAGGTGATCATTTTCAACAGTATGTTGGTTGAGGTCCTTTAGTGCGACTCAAGCTCACTCCTTCACAGTTCATTTCTCCTGCCGGAGGATTCTTAATACTAACTCCTATTTTCTATGCATAAGTGCCATGCTAGACCAGGACAAGCATTTAGTTATAAAGTAGGGGGGGTGACTTTGAATGAATGACCTGGGGCTTGGCCAAAGGCCAAGTCCATTGGAAACTCCCCTCTAAGCTGTGCATTTTTAGGCTGTGGTCATCTTTGGGATTTCCCCCCAAAATCTTCTCTGTCATGGCAGAAATTTAACAACCCCATTTTCAGTATAGTGTACAAAACCAGGGTGTCAAAGTGAGTATGAAATAATTTGCTTCGCATGTTGATTTCTCTCTTCTTAAATTCTTCCTCATTCTTAAATCCTTTTCATTTGCATATTCTTAAGTCTTTCTCTATTTGCATATTGAAGTCTTCTTGTAAAAGTCTCTGCTTTCCCCACAAAATGGTGCACTCAACATTTCCTGACAGTCTATGTCCCATAGAATTCTAGGTACTTTTGGTTTGTTATAACCAAGACGAAAGAGAAAGTTTCTAAATAGCATTTGACAGGCTTCTAAAGTAATAAGAGCTATAGACTAAAATGTTTTGTCAACTACAATGATACAATTCATGTTTCCACCAAGCTGTTTCTTGGTTAAAAAGCTGGACTGAATTTCTATATACATAGGCACCAAAAAGACATATTCAGAAACAAAAGGTCATGCATATTTAAGTTGTTGGTAAGAGCACTAGATGACTGGATTTTATTTACGGTTCAGCATAATAAAATTTTTGGCCTTGAAAATGGTTCCTCGAATGACAAACTGTTATGAAAAAGATCCTTATTGGTAGAAAGGTATCAAACTATCTAAATTATTCAAATTATTATATCTTCTAAATAGGCCTACCATCTCTATACACACTAGAAGACTAAAAGTATATTCAGAAATTACTGGTCAAAAACTATCTGTGACCCAGATACTGTTTGGATTTGCATGAGATGTTTCCAAAGCAGTCCGGGAAAGCCCACAAATTCAAAGCACCCTCTTTATCCTCACCCTATTTCTGCTGAGTCCAGGAACCTTATTTCATTTCCTGCATGGTAGGCATTTTTTAGGGACTAGGTAAGCCATGACATCTGCACTGCTTTCTGAGTCATTGTCGTGAAATGATACATGCTTGGGTGTAGTACAGCTACTTGGTTCCCAGAGAAAACAAACAAATAGAAGTCAGCTAGGAACTTGAATTTTGCTGAAAACAAAGACAATGTACAATTCAAAAATTTTTTTATTTATTTTTAAAAAACAGAGCTTATAGCTTTTAAGTTTCCAAATGCTATTTTCTAACCCTGAGAAAATATTTTAAATGAGAGCCTTTGCTCTGCATGCCTCATTCAGACACATGCCATAATTTGTGAAGGGAACTGGTCAGGCCTCTTCCAAGAATGTCTGTCTCTGGAAGATTGAGACATAAACCTCCTATTTTGGTAGATCAGTGGGGCACGTACTCACAGAAAAATCCCTGTATTCAAATAGCCTTAAAATAAGTTCACCATTTTTACTTTTACAAGGGGTAAATATTTATTGATTCTATTAACTGTCATATATGACAGTATCCTAGGTCTGCACAGTTACAAGGAGTAAAATATAGTTCCTACTTTCACAGAACTTGGAGTATAGCATATGGGGAAGGGGATGAGACATGAATACAAAAGCCCCTAACTTCAGTATATTATGAAATTACAAATAAAACATATAGAGACTTCAGAGATAGAGGATGAAAACAACATAAGTTGTTTCCTACTAGTTCGAATAGAATATATTTGGGAATAGTAATCAGATTTCTTAAATCTTTAAAGTAAAAAACAGAAGCTAGAAGTGTTCCTGGGAAATTCCTAGAACGACAACAAAAACAAAACATTGTCAATGATTAATTCTACCTTCCTCTTGGGTGAAAAATAAAGTTGGGTAGAAAACTGTTATACAGTGTTTATATTATGCCAAACTTGGATGAGATATTAATTCTCTAATCAAAATAATATCCTAATATCATTTGCTTCATTTTTTTTTTTTTTTTTTTTTGCGCTACGCGGGCCTCTCACTGTTGTGGCCTCTCCCGTTGCGGAGCACAGGCTCCGGACGTGCAGGCTCAGCGACCATGGCTCACGGGCCCAGCGGCTCCGCGGCATGTGGGATCTTTGCGGACTGGGGCACGAACCTGTGTCCCCTGCATCATCCCCTGCATTGGCAGGCGGACTCTCAACCACTGCGCCACCAGGGAAGCCCGGAATGTCCCTATTTTAGATAATATGGTTCTTCTACTCAGAAGTGGCACATACCACATTTGCCCTTATTTTGTTGCCCAAAGTAAGTCACATGGGCAAACCTGAGTTCGTTGGGCAGGGATATGTAGTTCCTATGCTGAGGAGCAGCAGATATTGTGAACAAGAATGCAATCTATCACTCTCTGCCCCCTTGATTACATGCTACCATTCCCTCCCTTCTGCACCCTGTTTTTACCCTGTCCCCAGAAGAGAAAATCCAAAATTCCTATCTATTTATGAGACTAGGCCCAAAGTTCAGGATCTTGTGATACTCTCTACATCAGGTCTGGATGGTGTTCATTTTGATACAGAGACCTGTAAATTAAATAATAACTTATTTTCCCCCTTACACACCCAATATACAGTGATGAAACAAGAACAGGATAACCCCAGCAAACATTTCCACATGGAAAGGGAAGAAGAGGAGACACACAACAATTCCTGATCCAACAAGATCCTAAGATTCCACTGGGGAGCTGTGGTGAGAGCTTCCTGACCTGGGGACAGGGCCCCTGGCTGGGGTCACTCCAGATCTGGGACAAGCTTGATCTGTAGGATAGGTGGCACATTTTGAATTGGAAACAAAAGTAAAGGTTTGATTTGACCTGGATTGGACTTTTAAGTGATTGAAGGTGAGTCTTAATCTGGGTTACAGAAAGTAACCAAAAAGTCCGTAATCAGCTGAGGATGTTTTAAGGGAGAGAGAAGGGGAACTCGGCAGAACATTGCTGAAAACAGTGACTAAAGCAACTGCAAAATCATTGCATGTTTCTACCTCACTGAATTCAGACTTTTTGTAAAAGTAGAATTGGCAGATAGAGGGGGAAAAAAATCAAAGATTACTACATTTTCTATCATTAATAGCTGGGGAAATGATGATACTATACACAGGCACTGGGAAACAGAGAAGAAAACAGATTTCAGAAAGGAAGCGATGGCTTTAACTTTGTATATTCTAAACCTGCTAAGTGTTCAACATTGAGCTAAATATTATGGTCAAGAGAAAGAGAAAGAGCAGAATTATAAGAAACATGTTCAGGCTCAGGAAACTCACAGTGTTTTGAGCTAAGTAAGACTAACCTACAAGAAGCAAAAGTGGCAATATAACGTTTGAATTTGGTTGTTGACCTGCTTTTAATAAAAGTGGAGGTTTAGGAAGTTGATCCCCTCTCCCTCCCTGCATGATGCTAAGCTATGCTCTGTTTGTCTCAAGGCTACATTTATGGCTCCTAATAATGTCTTGGCTAACGTCTTTGGCTGGAAAACCCAAACGTCAGAATTTCCAAGTGGTTCTTTCTCCATTACACATCTAACCTTCATCGCTTAGGAACATCCTTGAACAGGCAATTGTCAAGGACAGAGAAAAAAAGGACAGCGTGAGGTTGGGATAAGATTGATAGCCTCAAATCCTAAGCCACAAAGATGTCTGGGTGGGTATATGTATGACTGAATCACCTGTCGTGGATAGGCATCCTTGGACCACTACTAGAAGAGTCTACTCACCATCATGGAGTAACTCATTTTTTCACTTTCACCTTCTCCAAAGATAAGTCAAACTCAATAAGTTATCATCTATTCTATACCACAACTATCTAATTATTTTTCAAAAACATGTTATTTATGTCAACATGTAATTTGTTTATTATTTTTAATAAAATAAGTAAATAAATAAGTAAAATAATAAATTTAAATTTTCTATTTAGTTAATAGATTCATATGTTAATATATATAATTTTTAATTAACATGCTATTTAAAGTAACAAAATAAATATTTTAAATGTCTGCTTTAATTTCTAACACAACTAACAGCAATAACTGTAACCCATATTTTATTTTATTTTTATTGAGTTCTAATTGACAAATAAAATAGTAAGATATTTAAAGTGTGCATTGTGATCATTTGATACTTATATACATTGTGAAAGAATTCCTCCCCTCTAGTTTAATAACATTTCCATCACCTGACATATTTACCCTTTTATTTTTTTGGTGAGAACATTTAAGTTCTACTCTCTTAGCATATTTTGGTTATACAACATTATCGACTATAGTCACTATGTTTTACATTAGATCTTCAGACATTATTCATTTTATAGCTGAAAGTTTGTACCATTTTACCAGCCTCTTCCTATTTCACCTATCCCCCAGGCTCCGGCAAACACATTTCTACTCTCTGTTTCTATGAGTTTGACTTTTTAATTAGATTCCACATCTAAGTTATTCCATGCAGTATTTGTCTTTATCTGGCTTATTTCACTTAGCATACTGCCCTCAAGGTCCATCTATGTTGTCTCAAACAGCAGGATTTCCTTGTTTCTCATTGCTAAATAATATTCCACTGTGTGTGTGTGTGTGTGTGTGTGTGTGTGTCTCTTCTTTGTCCATACATCTATTGATGGATACTTGCGTTGTTTTCATATCTTAATGCTGCAATGAACTTGGGAGTGGAGATTTCTCTAATATCCTATTTTTGCTTCTTTTGGATATATACCCAGAAGTGGAATTGCTGGATCACAGAGTAGTTCTGTTTTTAATCTTTTGAGGAACCTCCATACTGTTTTCCATAATGGCTGCACCAATTGATATTCCCGCCGACAGTGCCCAAGAGTACATTTTTCTCCAGTTCCTCACCAGCGCTTGTTATCCTTTGTGCTTTTGTTGACAGTCATCCTAATAGGGTGATATCACATCTCATTGTGGTTTTGATTTGCATTTCCCTAATGATTCATGATGTTGAGCATCTTTTCATGTACCTGTTGGCCATTTGTATGTCCTCTCTGGAAAAATGTCTATTCAGTTCCTCTGTTCATTTTTTAAGTGGATTGTTTGGGTTTTTCTGTTTGTTTTGTTTTGTTTTTTGTTATTGGGTTTTATGAGTCTTTATATATTTTGGATATTAACCCCTTATCAGATATATGATTTTCAAATATTTTCTCCCATTCCATAGGTTGCCTTTTCATTCTGTTGAGGGTTTCCTTTGCCGTGCAAAAGATTTTTAGTTTGATGTAGTCCCACTTGTTTATTTTTGCTTCTGTTGACTTTGCTTTTGGTGTCAAAAATAAAAAAAATCATTGTCAAGACTGATGTCAAGGAGCATACCCTCTGTGTTTTCTTCTTGGAGTTTTGCTGTTTCAGGTCTTAAAGTCTTTAATCCTTTTTGACTTAGTTTTTGTGTATGGTATAAGATAGTGGTCCAGTTTCATTCTTTTGCGTGTGGTTTTCCAGTTTTCCCAACTATAACCCATATTTTAAAAAGCTTGTTAGGATCCTCAATAGTTTTTAAGAGTGTTAAGAGGATCCTGAGATCAAAAAGTTTGAGAACATCTGAGTTATATCATTCACTCCACCTCTGTGTCCTGCAAATCAATTGTTGCTGCCATTGTCTTTGCTTTATCCCATATCTACCATATCTACAATGTATACCGTTAGTTTTGCCAGGGCCAGGGATCATCACTTGAGTTTGAGAATGACAGGAGAATCAAAGCATCTTGAGAGCAGGGACTGTGTCATTTTCACCCCTGTATCCCCAGTGCCTAGCTTGCACATAATAGCTGCTTAATAAAACAATTTAAAAAAACTTATATAAGTGAACAGAAGTGATAGCTTGATTTCTTGACATAAAATGGATTTCTTGGTTTGCTTAATGTTCAAAGGAGAATCTGAAATAATATTAATGACTCTAAAATGAGAAAATGCTGAAGTGACATACCACCAGTAGACCTGAACAGACACCAAATAACATATTTTAAAACGTAACAACAATGAAATGGTACAAACTAACCTTATTTATTTGAGCGCTTCATGTGTCAAACACTGAACTAAGCCCTTTGTATTCATTATCTCATTTATTCCTGAAAATAACTCCAGGAGTTCGGTGTTATTACTCTCACTTAACAGACAAAGATACTGATCATTGCAGAGGCTAAAGCATACACTGGTGAGGGACAGAGCTTGGATTCTGACTCCACCAAAATATACTGTTACCCCTAAGATGATAAGAACTGTTTACAGCATTTATGTCCATTGTATCATTCTTTTCTCTCAGCAACCCAGAGTAATGGGAGAGGCTCAGGTAATATTTCTCTTTACAAATGTGGAAAGTTAGGCACAGAAGAGTCCTGCAAATCACCTAAGGTCTCACATTGAGCAGGAACAGAGCAAAGCCCTACTCAGAGGCATCTCCTGCTTGGGTGTGGAGCCACTGTAGTCCAGGAAATCTGTGAACTCAATAGGCATTTCAACTGAACCAATACATACTAAATGTGTCCCCCATTGGCTGTCCCACTGCCCAAAGAGAAGAGAGACTGTCCTTCGAGGACTAAAATCCTGTTCAATACAATAGTTTGTAGATACTTTGAGTATCACTGCTTGATGAGTGCAACTGTACATTTTATAGAGAAAAGCTAGCATGTACAGGATAGGAAATGAATGAGAGATGATTTGTGGTAGAGAAAGGGGAAATGTGGGAAATAGAGGCGAGAAAAACTGACTGCTTCTGTAAAACTATTCTTATCCATAGTTATCTTTACCTGAGATATGAAGAGAAATAAATAACAGATCAAGAGATTGGGTTTGTGTTTTGTTTTTTGACTAATACTACCTGTATGACCTAGGATAAGTCACAGTATTCCTCAATCTCAGTTTTCTATTAATAAAATGAAAGGTTCGGGCTAGATCAATAATTTTCCAGTTCCTCTCAATACCACGCCCAGTCTCATTAGCAAAAGATAAAACTCTCAATACATTGTGTCTTTCCAGAAATCATATTTAATGTATATACAAGCTACACACACCAACATACATGCATGTACATACACATCTCTTTTATTTCCACACAAATAGGATTACACCATGCATATTTTTCTGCAACTTTCATTTTCCACTTAATTATAGATCTTGAAGATCTTTCTCTAACAATATCTACAGATTTATTTTTCCTTTAAAAACAGCTATTTAGTATGCCATTGTATGAAGGCACCATAATTTACT
The DNA here is from genome assembly GCF_949774975.1 of Lagenorhynchus albirostris. Classification (NCBI taxonomy): domain Eukaryota; kingdom Metazoa; phylum Chordata; class Mammalia; order Artiodactyla; family Delphinidae; genus Lagenorhynchus; species Lagenorhynchus albirostris. Next base: position 85,579,274 of record NC_083100.1, read on the forward strand.
TAGATCCCTATTGAATGACATTTAGGTTGTTTCTAATCTTTTGTTATTACAAACATTGCCATGGTGAACCCCCAGGAGCAATTTAAATCTTCAGTGTTTGGCAGAGAATACATCATTCTTTGTGAAACTCCTGAAGCATCGCCACAAAGCCCCAGGGTTCCAGGAAACACAGTTTGAAAACCAGTAAACAAGATGATCTTAAATTTCCTTTTCTCTCAGTTAAATGAAACTCTTTTAACCTTTAGCGTTTGTTTCACTCACACTACTTTGCAGTATCTTCTAACAGTTTGGAGTGAGTAGATATGTTTTGTCTTTCAAACTAGGTTATAAATAGTTTGGGGCTACTGATTGTTTAGCAACTTTTTTCATTCCTCAAAGCCTAGCCTACTATCGAGTGAGGCATAGGAGTGCTTAATAAATGTGTGTTGAAGGGTATTAGAAGACAATTGGGTTGGTAAGACAGAACACTTAGCTATACTTCTTTGTCGATTGTACTTGTCAAATAGTGTGAGCACCTAACAGTTACCCTTAATTTCAGTATGGAGAGCTTCAACGGGTTAGATGCAGTTTAACTGTCACTCAGATGGGGTATAAAGGTGAAATGGGCAATCCCTCCATGCATGCTTTGCATTTCCAGGGTTGCCAGCCATGTACACCTCTGGAGGCACCATTCAAGTTGTATTCTATGTAAATGGCACCTCCTAGAGTTGTGCTCTAGTTAGCTAAACTCACATTTATTACTCACAGAACAGCATGAATTGTGCCCCTTAGAGTTGTACAGGGCATTGGTAAGATACATAACACCCTCTCCTCTGTCCTCAGGAACTTTGTTCCAGCATCTTTCTCTCTGTTACCCAAATCTCTAGTTCCTCCCATCCTATTTACTCTTTTCATATTAACATGCTTAAGTCTCTTTCGTCATCATAGTAGTCATAATAATGATGATGATAATGAGAAATCCCTTGCCTACCCCACTTTTCTGTATTTCACAGGTGAAGCTTTTTTTTTTTTTTTTTTTTTTTTTCCCAGTATGCGGCCCTCTCACTGTTGTGGCCTCTCCCGTTGTGGAGCACCGGCTCCGGACACGCAGGTTCAGCAGCCATGGCTCACGGGCCCAACTGCTCCACGGCATGTGGGATCTTCCCGGACCGGGGCACGAACCCGTGTCCCCTGCATCGGCTGGCGGACTCTCAACCACTGCGCCACCAGGGAAGCCCTCACAGGGGAAGCTTTTTGAAAGAATAGTCTATATTCCTGTTCTCAACTGTACAACCATCCCACTGGGTGGTTTTCTGTCATTATCGGACTTAAGCTGTCTGTGGCATGAGCCTCTATTCAGCACCTCATGCTTCTGAAAGCTCACTCCTTCCTGCCATTTTGTGATGGCACTTTTCCTGGGCTTTTCTCCCAGCTCTCTGTTCACTTCTCAGCCTCCTTCAGGAGCTCTTCTCCCTCTATTCAGTCCTCACATCTTCTTTCCTGAAGCTCCATTCTCTGACTCTGTTAGCCTGAGCCTAGTCTCTTTCTGATTCATTGGCCTTAAGGCAAATAGCTTCCTCTAAAACTGACTCCTCCTCCTAGGTTCCACATTTTTAAATTCCATTTTTAATATTCCATTTTAATTTGATAAATATACTACCATCTACCCAAATTCCCAGACCTGAAAACTTGGACCCCTCCACTACTCCTAGTCCCATTACCAAGAGATAAAACTCTCAATGTATTGTGTCTATCCAGAAATAATTACAGTCATGTCATGCTTGACTTTGCATTCTTCCTCAATCCTAACATTCAGTCACCAAGTTTAGTCAGTTCTAACTCTTAAGTACATTTAAATCCATTTACATCTTCTACCTCTAGAGTAACTGTCTAGGTAAACCACTATCTTCCTGAATTATTGCAACAGTCTCCTAACTGGACTCCTTGCCTCTAGTCTAGTCCATTTCAATTCATTGTGCTTCAGATGAACTTTCAGAAAACACACCTACTCGGATCAATCAGATGTCTCATGTTCTCAATAGTCTCTTACACCATTCAGGATCAAGTCCAAATACTTTGTTTAGTACAGAAAGCCTTTCTTGTCCTGTTTATTTCTCAGTTTTATCTCCTACCACCTCTTCCATTTAATTCTCCTTATGTTTATATACTCAAATGATTCTTCTTGGAATATCATGTCTCATCTTCCCTTACTTTTCCCTGCCTTTACTTTCTTTTCTGTAACACCAGCTTCCATCATTCTTATACATCGACCTCAAGCATCATCTCCTCCGGGAGATGGTCCCAAGTACCAATTCTCATTTGACCTCCTCCCTCAGTCTGTGCTCACACAGGTCTTGAATATAACTTTCCCTCAGTATTTGCCAATATGTGGTGCAGTCACTGATTGACCTTTCTCCTCCCACTAAATTGTAAATCCCTTGATGTCTTTTTCTACTTTGTATTTCCAATACTTAGAACAAAGAGTAAATATTAGTTGGATGAATGAATGAATAAACTGTCTTTTGATGGGGTTATTTTGAGAAAGAATGCCTATTTTTGTTAAATATGAATACCCAAATCTTGAACACTTAATACATGAACTTTAATATTTTTTCTTGATTATGAAACTCTGGATTTAGTTATAATTGATTGTATAATAATTGGTCATACTTTAGTGAAAATAAAAATTAATTTTTAACACATTCCTCCTTCTACTTAAACCCTCTCCATTATAGTAACAGAACAAACATGGTCAATAAACTATTTCCCTCTGGAGAAAAAATGAAGCTGATGTCTGTATTTGTTGACATTTTATAACATTGCCAAATAAGAGTCGATAAAAAGTGCTCAAGAAAAAGTTGGGGGAGGGGGAGGAAACAGATCTTATAACACCTCTTTTTTTTTTTTTAAATGAAGTGAGAGTATTTTCTGTTTCAGTATTTACTCTGGTCACCTATACACCCTTTCATTCTTGTTATTCTTTATTCATGTTTCTCCCTTGAACTCCTTCTCTCTCTAATCCCTTCTCCTGAATGCTCTTATTTTATCTCTCGCTCCACTGTTCTCCAGATCGTCTGAGTCTCTCTCCTCCCCAAGTCAGGTTCCCCAGGCTCTACTTGGCCCCTGGCCCTTCCTTCCTCTCCCAGGACTGTGTCTCCCCTGCCTCTCATTTGCCTCACAGAAACCTAAGCAGAACAATACTGGAGTGGAACTGGCACTCTGACAAAAAGGAGAGCAACTGGAAAGAAAACTTTACTCATCAAGAGAGAGGCAAGTATCTCACAAATATCTGTGGGAAGGTGTTTGCCAAATCATCTGCTTCTTCAGACGTGGAACTTTCAACAATCTGGTTTCCCCTTCGGAAAAGGTGGGCAAGAAGCACCTTCTTAGGCTGGATGATTGAGCAGATGTGAGGAATTATAGACCTCAGTAACTTAGCCTTGAATAAAATTCAAGACTTTTTCCCTCTTTATTCATGTTCTTTCTTTCTTTCTGAAAGCCCCATTGCAGGAATTCAAAGGGCCAAGTTCTGCCCTCAGCTGTGAGTCATGACTCCTACTAAAGCCAGGAGCTCATATGTATGTATTCAGAGGAAGTATTGGGCCTTGGGGACTCAGATTCAACAACAACAGTCCAGTCATTTGTTTGCTTATATTCTTAAACCTTTATAAAAAAGCACAAGGCCTGCTGTACCTGAATGCCTTTTTATAATCATTTTTAAAATACACAGTAGAATTTAAATTCCCACAGTAGCTCTCCTGCATTATAGCACAAATAATAACAGTCTATCTTACCCCATGCCCCACATCCAGGAGAGAGTCATAGGAAAAAGAAGCAGGAATGAATTTCTAACGTGCCAGCCTTTCACTGAGAAAGTTCTGTTTGTATCTCCAGGGAACTCAGCATCAGGGACTGAAATTCAGTGTTCCCTGTAAACGACATGAAATACCTAAACAGCTTTTATTCTTCAGTGCTAGGTAGCTGAAGGTAACGAGGGCCACGCCACTGGCTTTAGGGAAAACAAAGGTATACAAGCAGGAATTCCACCCTCCCTTCCTAGTTCATGTACCCTTTTCTCCTCATCTTATGGGTTCTCCTGCCACAAAGAAACCAAAATCATGTCCAGTATCAGTTCTCTTTGCCATCCCTCTCCCAGAGGGATGGCTTTTTTTTTTCTCTGCTAGTACAGAATCGATGTACTTTATTTAATCAAGATAAAAACTATACTTGATATTTTTTCTAAAAAACAGGATTATTTCTCTAACTTTTAATATGTGTAAAAACTTTGTCATTGCTGTTATAACGTATTTTATTTTATTTTTAAAAAAACACTTCCGGGGCTTCCCTGGTGGCGCAGTGGTTGAGAGTCCGCCTGCCGATGCAGGGGATGCGGGTTCGTGCCCCAGTCCGGGAAGATCCCACATGCCATGGAGCGGCTGGGCCCGTGAGCCATGGCCTCTAAGCCTGCGCGTCCGGAGCCTGTGCTCCGCAATGGGAGAGGCCACAACAGTGAGAGGCCCGCGTACTGCAAAAAAAAAAAAAACACTTCCGTTTTTATTGGCCAACCATCCTAAAACAATAAAACTACAGAGATAGATAAAGCAGACGTGAAAGCCCTCCTCCAGTTCTATTTTCCTCCTCCAGTTCTATTTTCCAGTGGTAACCACTGTTAACACTTCCTAAAGCATTTATATTTAAGTTTTTAAACGTAAAATAAAATATTGAGGAGGTTGGCCAGGTAGTATATGCTGTTGTCTCCCTTCCAGGCACTTCTCAGTTCCCCAGTCCCAGGAGAGGTGTCTGGAAGGCAGACAGGAGTGTCTAGACACCTCCGGCTTTTTCTAATACCAGCCCTGGAATGTGGCACCTTCTTTGCCCAAGTACAGATCTACCTGCTGGCAAATTCCTTCCCTGTAGCTTGTCCTTTCCTTCATTTTACTGCCTGAACACAAATGGAAATGTCTTTCTACACTTCTTTTTTTTTTTTTTTTCGCGGTACGCGGGCCTCTCACTGTTGCGGCCTCTCCCGTTGTGGAGCACAGGCTCCGGACGTGCAGGGTCAGCGGCCATGGCTCACGGGCCCAGCCGCTCCGCGACATGTGGGATCTTCCCGGACCGGGGCACGAACCCGTGTCCCCTGCATCGGCAGGCGGACTCTCAACCACTGCGCCACCAGGGAAACCCTCCACACTTCTTAACAATTACTCCCAAGATGCCCAAATGCCAGGATTCAGAGTTCATTCTTGCTGTGCCCACTCCCTATCCTTTGTTTTTTTTTCTTGGCCTGAAACTTGACACTTTGGCTCACATGGTAAAATTAGGCCTGTGTTTGTTTCTGTGTATAAAGAGGATTAAACTGACCCAATATTAAGCAAACAAACAAGCAAAACTTTGTAAGATGGACATTGCTTATAGATAGTAGAGAACTAAGGAAAAAACAAAACTTAGTAGATTTATGTCATAGTAACACTAATGACATCATTTACTAACCATACTGATTGACCACATAATTTAATGTATGTTATCATTCATTCATTCATCTAACAAGCAAATATTTATTTCCTAATGAATTTTAATTTTGTTGTAAATATGATTTTATTACATGTATTAGGTATTGTTTTATAAATTAACGGTCTCCTCCTAGGAGCATCATCTTCATTCTTTGGAATGATTACTGCTTCAAACACACTCTCCAGCCTAATGGTCAGCGTGAGCTGCCATATTTAATGTGACTCCACACACTTGACCGGTATTCATGGATCCAGTAATAGGCCCTGGACCCAACCTACATCAAAAAGATCCCTTCCTGGAAATTTTTTGAATGAGAACTGACAGCCAGCCTGTTCTTATCCTGAGGGGAAAGCTGTGGGAATGTGATCTGAAACCCAGGAACTACTGGCTACTTTGTTTCCCACATTAAGATCACCTTGGGAACCTTTAAAAACTGCCCTGGCACCAACCCCCAGAAATTCTAATCAACTTGGCCTGGGGTGGGACCCAGGTGTCAATATTTCTTTAAAACTCCTCAGGTGATTTGAATGTGCAGCTAGTGATGAGAACCACTGAACCAAGAAACAAAATTTGTAGTGGGAAGGAACAGAGTCATGACCCGCAGCAATGCCAGAAGAGACACACACGGCTGAATTGCTTCTCAGACTTTGTTTCACTCCATTCTGTTGACAAATTCTTTTTTCAATTACCTGAGATATTCCCGTGTCTTTCCAATAAATCCTCCTTTTATCCTAAGCTAATTTAAGTTGCATTTGTGTGATTTGCAAACAAAGAAGTCTGTACTAGATCTCTGTTTTTGTGTGCTCAGGCTTAATAGATTTTTACACTTGTAGAAGAGTTTCTCTCCATTCGTGTCCTCATTCACTAAGTTATTAAGCAATAATGCCCACAATATTCCTAGTTCTGTGCTACTTACCAGGAATCAAACAGACTATACAGTTCCTTTATGTGAGCAGCTTCCACTCCAATGAGAGAAATGGGCACACAAGAAGTAGCAACACAAGAAGTGTTATAATAGAAGTATTGACTGGTTACTGTGAGATCACTGAGGAAATGTTTAGTCTGGGGAAATCATGGAAGCCTTCACAAAGGAGGTAACTTTGTTGTTGCCTCTGGAGGAGTGAATTAATGTCACCTGGTTGACCACGAAGGGTCAACATGAGAAACTACAAAGCCAAGGGCCCAGAATTATAAAAGAGTAAGGCATATTAGGGAGTGAAAGTATTTTTGTTAGGGCTGGGCTGAAAGGTTATGCCAGGGGTGGAGGTTGAGGGGGCAGAGACAGAGACTAGACCATAGACATTTGCATTATGTCATGCTAAATATTTGAGATTTTGCTCTATGACTACTGCAGAGACATTGGAATTGTTTAGATAGAGCTGGGCTTTGACAGATTTGCGTGCTGGAAAGATTTCTCTGGAGAAGTGATTGGGCAGAGACCAGACTGTCTGGAAGGAATCATGTCAGGAGGCCACTGCAACTGTCCAGGAGAGAAATAACGAGATCCTGAATTAAGAATGATAATGAGAACCTAGTGAAAAAAAAATTTAGAAGGTAGATTCCCCTGGATATGATAACCAATTGAGATCAACTGAAGAGAGTGTGTATGCATGGGGGAGTTGTGAGAAAAAAGGATGGGGATGAAGCCCCAAAGAAGGCTTACATATTAGGGAAAATGGGGATATACAGGTAGAAGAAAAACTGCTTGCAGAGGGAAGGGAAAAGCCATAGAACTAGGAAAGCATGGTGTTGGGAAATTAATAATATCTCCAATGACTTCTGTATGGAGTTTCAATAGAATGTAATTATCCACCAACAAAGGTTCTTTCTTTCTTTTTTTTTTCTTTAGGTATATCTTGTTTTCACCCTACAACGAGTCAGGAGATAGAACTGATTAAACACAACCAAGAAGGGCTGTTTTTCTCTGAGCCTCTTCCCACGCCTCAGCCCCAGCAAGACCAAATTCATCCCACTTTGGTACTCTGGCAGGCCAGAGAACTGGAAAGTTCTCTGGAGAGAAGGGAGAATAAGCCAAGTATACAGCTAGATGTTTAGTGTTGACCCACTTAGGTCTGATGACAGTGGGACAAAATCCTTTTAACTTCTTAAACACCGATTAGAACATTTGGCCCTAAATACCATATCTCTTAGACCAATAGTCTCTGAACTCTTCCATTACACAACAAACTTGTACAGTACTAAATTTCCTATAACCCAATTAAATTCCAGTACTCAATGTATGCCAATACTGTGCGTGAGTGGGGTGTTTGTGTATGGAAGGGGATAGTTCCAGCAAAAAGAGCAGAAGGAATGATCCATGTTTTTAAATCAGTATTATTTATTCTAATAGTGTACTGGAAGGAAAGGAAACAAATGAGCAAAATGTGAGCCAAAAAGGAAACGGTAAGTTTTAAATTAGACTGGAATTTTCTAGTCCATCCTCACCAGCCCAAGAAAGAGAGCACGGTGGTATCAGGTGCACAGAATACATTGGTTCTGGCAGCCTGGATGTTGTAGATATTTGGAACACTGATTTCTGATGAGGGAACAGAGAGAAAAGGGAGTTCCTGACAGTAGTGCATAGGTATAGAGAAGAGAACAATATCAGAGTTGGTGAGAGCTTGGTTTTCAACGACCCATCAATAAGATCTGAAGGAAGGATAGTCACTGATGAGAAGAAGGGGTTCTATATTCTCATCCTGCCTCACCTGAATTTGCCTACCAGGCATTCATTCTCGTTTCTGGTATCAACACCTGAATTTTCTTTGGGAATCCACCTCTGCCTCATTGTGTGTGGGTTGGTGGGACTGCCAGTTTTAAGGGATACGGCTGTGCCCTAGCCAAGAAGTAAGTACATGGCATAGACTATAACTCTGAGCAGAGTGGAGTGATACACAGCTGGAAAACACATTGGTCTGGCTCATCACAATGGCAGTGCTCTCAAGAGGCTGCCCACAAGATTCTGCTCCATGGAACTCTCTTCTCCCGGAGTGTCTGATTCCCGTCCTGATTCCTGCTAGCATTTAAACCTTTTCTTCCAGTCATTTACTTTTTAATTTTTATGTGTTTGTTGTTTGGCTTTATTTGGCTAAAGTTGGTTTTCTATATTTGCAAACAAAGGATCCCAGGAAAAACATCCTAGATATTACCTAGTAGATTACTTAATGCAGTCATAGCTAGATTATGGATTCATTTTATTTTTTTTTATAAATTACAGTATTTTTACATGCTACAAAACTTTGGAATTTGAGCAAAACTCTAATTTAATTTTCTTGTATCATGCCAACTTAAATGTAGAATTCAGACATAGTGTTAAGATTCTAAATAACACACCATGCCAGAGAAAGGCATAGGCAGGGTCCCAGGGATATGCTAAAAATAACCTAATCCAAGTATAGGATTTCTTTTGCTAATTGAGGGGTTGCCTAGAAAGGAGAAAGTAAAGTAAAGATAAAAATCACATAAGAAAATGCTAATAGTTAGCATACAATGACTTAAAGGATGTGAGAATAGGTATTTTAAACACACTTAGGTGTGATGATTGCGTTATGATTACATAAGAAAATATTCGTTTTATTTTTTGAGATATACTGTTTCATTGAGGGGTGAAATAACATAACATCAGGATTTTCTTTAAAAATATTCCAGCAATAAAAACAACATCATAGAAATCACGAAATCTGAAGCAAGTGTAGCAAATCTGAAGCAAACATGTTGATGGCTTCATGGGGAGTCCCTTATAGTAGTAACATTCTCTCCATTTTTGTGTATGTTTGGAAATTCCCAGAATGAAAAGTTAAAAATTATTGCAGAATTAAGAAGTACAAACTTCCAGCTATAACATAACTAAATTACGAGGATGTGATGTATAGCATAGGGAATATAGTCAGTAATATTGTATTATAATAACTCTGTATGGGGACAGATGGTAACTAGACATCATGGTGATCATTTCGTAATGTATAAAAATATTGAATCACTACGTTGTACACCTGAAACTAATATAATATTATATGTCAGTTATAATTCAATAAAAAAGTAGAGTGAAACACCTTTAAGAATTTAATTCATCTGTGTATGTGTATTCTTGCACTGACATTTAGATCCTTTCATCATTTTTTAAAGCACCTTGGAAATTGTGTCTTTGGCAGTGGTTTTCATCCCATCTTTTGTAATTTACTGTCTCACGATTTATAAAAGATTTGCTTATCAGTGGTGACCTGCTGACAGTAAATTATTAAGCTCTTTTTTTTGAAACATACCCCCTCCTCTAACATGCCCATCTACACCCAAAGGAAAACCAAGTGGCAGGAATGCAAAACGAAAAAGCAAAAGCCTCTGCTTACCTAACTTGATCTTTGTGTTCAACTTTTTTAGATGCCAAAATAATATGCCACCAAAAGACATCTTACTAAATGTCCTTGGGGGGAGGAATAGGCAGGTGAATGGGAATGAAAAACAAAAGAGTCCTTTAGGGGGAAAACATTACTTTTCAAACATTCAAACCTATTGTAAAGATGTAAAGGTGCCAGATTACTAAACACTAATAGTCTTTGCTTTACCCTTTATTCTCAGGTATTTTTAAAAACCCAAAGCTAGCCTGGTAAAATCCTGTTTTATTTTTATTGCTTCTACTTTTTAACAGCAGCCAATCTTGGAGAACAGAGGTCACATAGAACAAAATGAGTCATTACCTAAACTATGAGAATGCTAGTATGAATAATTATTGTACATAAATTAGCCCGTGGCACTTCATTCTCTTGCTCGGGTATGGCTAATATAGTCTATCCTCTTGATTTTTGCCATGTTTACTACAATAATGAACAATTTGGTTAATCTGCCTGTAAAAATTGATTTTGTTTGTCCTCCAATATTTTGTACTAATAAGAATTTCCCTTTAAAACACAGCTGGTTCTGCCTCATCAACTTCAGACTTTCATTTTAGAGGGGATCTTCTAATTATAAAACCATCCGGTGACAGTCTGGACAAAAATGGCATTCTGGTTAATACCACAAAAGAATATGGATGCCTGAGTTTATACCAATGCATGTCCCCACCTAAAAATGGGGGAACCTGTAGAAATTGTGATATTATTTCATCTAAAACATTTGAAACAGTCTAACTACTTCAGAGAAACATATAGGTGCTAAGTATTCAGCGAGGAATATAATATCATCTGTTAAAAAAGTCAGATAGTTTTATGCAAGTTAATTTTCAGAAGCAAACAGATCTTGAAATGTTCTGATGATAGGCGACACCAATTGGCATTTTCTCAAACATTCTGCTAAAAGAAAAGAGGGAAGTTTGATAACATCAAGATCGGCTTCCCTTTTGTAAAGTTTTCTTAAATCATAACTTCTCTTCTATAGGAACAAAAGCAGCATGGCCCTATTTCAAAATGGGGACAAATAAACACTAAATAGAACTGAAAATGATTTCAGTGAGTCCTTTTCATATGGTTCTTCGGTATAATTGCATGAATGTTGTGTGGATTTGTTTGGAATTATTGAAAAAGCAACAGGAAAAAGAACAGAACTTTTTTTTTTTTTCTGTTTGGTCTGTGAATTACGGGAAAGGTGATGTGTTAAAATATAAGAAATGTTATTAACTGTACTCTACTCATGGTAGAAGCAAACTGTAGCTAGTTTGTGTTTTATATCCCCCTCGTTTCAAAAAAAGATTTGAGGCAGGTATAAGATTTTAAAGCAAGGGCTTAATTACTGACAAAAGAGTCTCTGCAGTGCTTGAGAACCCATGAAAAGAGGATTTTCCCTGCCCCTTCTTTATGTGCCTTTGTAGCTCTCAAACTACAATGATTTTTGTAATGGTTCAATAGTAAACACTGGCCTTCTGCTGTCAGGGGTACATCAGCAAATAATATAGATCAGTGATGTCTGCAAGGTATTTGATCTCTATGGGAGCTGTTCTTCCATCATTCATCTCCTCCACCAAAGCTGTCTGATTCATCCTTCCCATAGGTGCTGGTCCCAGGTGTGTGAGGGCAGCACCCAAAGCACACAGAGGAGCGAATCTCCATGTTTGAGCACTGCACACATCTGTGCAGTAATGAATTAGGAATATAAGGGACTAATCCCATAGAAATTTAGTTGGTGCATTTAAGGAGTGAATTTTAAGCGGTAAATACGAATAAGTAATCAATCCACTTCTGATGGTATTGAGTATGGGAACTCCATCCATCTGAGAGCCTGGAAGATGGACTGTTAATGATGTATGACCAGGTTGGAGAAAAAGAGGATCTAGAAATGACAAGGGCAAAGATATTTTTCCTAGATACAGTGGACTAAAGATTTCACTAATTCTTTAATTTAAGGGAGGATTGGAAAGCAGCACCAGAACTGAACTACATAAATACTTTTTTTTCTACCGTGCAACATACTGTTTGTGATCTTTATATATCCATTTGTTCTTAAATTATTTATTTAGTAAATTGTGCACTGTTCATTTTATTATTCTTTTGCAGCCGTTTTATGGTCCAAAATTTAAAAACTGTTTCTGCAGTTGTGAAAGAGAGATAGCTAAATCCAGTTGGGTTCTTCAGCATAGGCTACACAATGATAGCACAGTTGACAATATTGGACCACTCAGCTCTTTAACTGTTAAAGGTTTACTTCTAGATCATAAGAAATTTCTTGAGGGTCTAGTTGCTCACCAGACTAGCTCCCAAGGATCCAGGGGTGCTTCCTTCTTATAGCTACACCATCTGGAGTACGGGGTTTCTAGGGCCATGGGAAGAAATATGCTCTTAAAAACTTTGACTAGAAGTGACAAATTTCATTTCTTTTCAAGCCCATTGGTCAGTACTAGTTATGTGGCCCCAACCCAGCTACACAAAAGAGTGGAATATATAAGAGAGCCACACAATGGTTCATGAGCACCACTGTCCCTGCCGTATCTGATTACTACAAGTAAAATTTGTGCTGGGCTTCCCTGCTGGCGCAGTGGTTGAGAGTCCGCCTGCCGATGCAGGGGACAGGGGTTCGTGCCCTGGTCTGGGAAGATCCCACGTGCCGCGGAGCGGCTGGGCCCGTGAGCCATGGCTGCTGGGCCTGCGCGTCTGGAGCCTGTGCTCCACAGCGGGAGAGACCACAACAGTGAGAGGCCCGCGTACCGAAAAAAAAAAAAAATTTGTGCTAAGAATGTCTAGACAGAGTAAGTAATCCCTCTCCTAGAAGTTTATCTCAAACATTAATGAATATAAAATTATGGGGTGCTTGTTGAAAGGGCAGATTCCCAGGCCCGTGTGTCAAGTTTGGTTTAGTAGGGTTAAGGTAGAGCTAGTGCCCTAATTAGGCTTATTCTACAAAGGTATGTGTGCTGCATGGGGTACATGGAAAGATTCTGCATTGAGGTGTAATGTAAAAAATCTCTTTAGGGAACTAGAATGTAAATGAAATGAAACTAAAATTCAAAAATAAGTCATATGGGACAGTCAGTGTCTTTTTGAGTCACCCCTTCTATACCACAGGGGAGTCCAGTCTACCCTATGGTCCTAGGAAGTTGGACAAATATCCCACCAACCTCTCGTAAGTACAAATGCAGCACTGCCAAACCCTGTCTGTGAAGAATCATGTTAGATCAGGACCTTTGTTCAGACTCCTTACAGAAATCTCAGGTTTTCTTCTTTTGCCAATTGTTCTTGTACTTGACTTGGAGAAAATGTGTTAAAGGAAAACATGTTTGCTTCTCCTCCAAGCTCTAAAATAGGGTCTTTCCATTCTTTCTTTTCTTCTCAGATTGTTACTGAGGCTTCATGCTCATCAGGTTTTATTCTTTGGAGAGAAAACTAGAAGAAAAAAATGAGGTGATAATATGGGTAATTTTAAGTGTAGGCATGTACGAAAACTTCTTGAAAATCAGGTTGCGGTATGCATTCTTATTTTAGATTTGCCCCTGTTAACATCTTCTCAATAAGCAGGTGCATAAACTTCCCCAATCTGTCACTGTTGTTTATTTAGCCTGTATGCTTCAAAATCTACTGATGGATGATACCCAACCAGCTTGAAGCTTGACTTTCAGAAACCAGAGCCTTGAAGTTTTGAGACTTTCTTAAAGTGTAGTCCAACGAGTTTTTTAGAATAGGAGCACATCTCTCAAAGATACTGTATCACATTTGTATGCTAATTTTAGTTCAACAAATAGGAAAAATAATTATGAGTAATAGCTCTCAGCTTTCAGATAATTCTTTTCATGTTCAAAGTGCTTGACAAACATTAATTAAATCACTGGCAGTCAAATTAGATAAATATGTTCTCTGTATGTGCATAACTATACCTTCCATGCACACAGTCTTCTAAATCACATCACTGCAGATCAAATATTTTTTTGCCATCTGAACTTGATTGGCGGACACTGATTCTGAGCAACAGATAATTACTGGAAGGGCTAATCATGAGGAGAGATTATGTAAGCTTTCTTTGTTTTTTAAACAAAAACATGAATTTATCCTTGATAAAAGGTACAGGATGAACCACAGCATAAAATATTAATGTCTCCAGGCCAGAAGGTAACAATGATAAAGCAAATTCCCTTGCATTATAGTGTTGGAATAGCTAAGCCCTAATTTAAAGAGATCATGTCATCAACAGAGAGTACATTTTATGCTTCCTGGGCAACTGATGTTTTTGGCCTCTTTAGCACCAAAAATGAGAAGGCTTTGCAGGCTAAATATGGTGTTGATTTCAGCAATATGGTAAATAATTGTTCATTAATACTAGGAATCCTTGGTGACTACTGACTTGAGAAGCATTTGGGCCAGCAAGTTAAACATAATATATTTCATGATGATTTTTAGAAAAACTTGGTTATTTTTCCTTCATTGAATTTAATGAAGCTTTCCAGACCATCCCAAGAAATTAACTGCTCCCAATAGACCCCCCAAACGAAGTATATTCCAAGTAAAAAAGAGTGCTAATAGCATTCCATCCTTCAATAACACCTAACAAATTAACACACTCTACCTATCTACATCAGACAATTGAGAGAAGGCATGTACGTGCATGTGTAGACAAAACTTAGCCTGAGTCAGGCTTGGTTTCCTCGGATGCTAAAGCTGCAGAGCTACAAATGGAGGGGGCTTGACTTTCTCCTTCCACTCCATCTGCCAAAAACTAGCCTAGTCTGTTTCCAGGGAAGAAGGGTACTTGTTAATTGTCTCACAAGTTGCTGAGCAAAAGAACATCTAGTTCAACCAAATTGTCTTTTGGAAGGACTTTGCAAAACTATCTGTTGGAGTCATGGTAGCTGTTCATGTGGATCTCACAGAATGGTATTTGTTTCTCTTTTATAGAAGTGCTAACTTGTATTCCTCTAAACCTGAAATATGAGAGGTTCCTCTTCCTTACTAATGAAAACCTGGAGTTCAGTGAGGTTATGTGATGTGTTCAAGGTAATATCCACAGCCCACATGGTTTGGATCTGACAGTTGACAGCAATAGAATCATAATTGACATGGTACTACATCTGCCTTAGTGTTTCTACAGTTAGACTCTTGCCATATCCCAGGAGTAAGAGTGAACTAAAAAAAAAAATTCAATTTATTAAACTAAAAACAAAAACAATTCTCCCTCTTCTCCCACCCCCAATCCCCACTTTCGGCAACCACCAATCTGTTCTCTGTATCTATTAGCTTGTTTAAATACATATATTTCTTTGGATAAATGCCCAAAAGTGGTATTGCTGGATCATATACTACTTCTATTTTTAGTTTTTTGAGGAACCTCCATACTGTTTTCCATGGTGGCTGCACCAGTTTACATTCCCACCAACAGTGCATAAGCATTCCCTTTTCTCTACATCCTCACCAACACTTGTTATTTCTAGTCTTTTTGATAATAGCCATTCTGACAGGTGTGAAGTGATAGCTCATTGTAGTTTTGATTTGCATTTCTCTGATGGTTAATGATGTATAGCATCTTTTCATGTACCTGTTGGCCATCTGTGTGCTTCTTTGGAAAACTGTCTATTCAAACCTTCTGCCCATTTTTTAATCAAATTATTTTTTGCTACTGAGTTGTATGAGAAAATATTCACAAAATTTTCTTCCATTCAGTAGGTTGCCTTTTTGTTCTGTTGATGATTTCCTTTGCTGTGCAGAAGCTCTTTAGAAGCTCTTGATGTAGTTCTACTTGTTTAGTTTTGCTTCTGTTGCATTTGCTTTTGGTGTCAAATTCATAAAATCATTGCCAAGACCTATGTCAAGAAGATTACTGCTTATGTTTTTTCTGAGGAGTTTCATGGCTTCAGGTCTTACATTCAAGTCTTTAATCCATTTGGGTTAATTTTTATATATGGTACAAGATAATGGTCCAGTTTTCCTAACACCATTTATTGAAGAGACTGTCCTTTCCCCATTGTATATTCTTGGCTCTTTTGTCATAAATTAACTGACCATACATGCATGGGTTTATTTCTGGGTTCCCTCTTCTCTTCCACTGATCTATGTGTTTGTTTTTATGCCAAAACCACACAGTTTCAATTACTATACCTTTGTAATACAGTTTGAAATCAGGGACTAATGATGCCTCCAGCTTTGTTCTTATTTCTCAAGGTTACTTTGCCTATCCAAGGTCTTTTATATTCCATACAAATTTTAGCACTGTTTGTTTTATTTCTGTGAAAAATGTCATTGGTGTTTCAAGTGTACTCTAATTACATTTAGAACAGGGAGTCATTGGTGTGACTGATTTTGAGCCCAGAAAGACATATAAGATATGTCTCTATTGTATAAGTTTGTTCTCCCTTCAGTATAGAGACAAAAAATTAGACCTGACTCAGAATGTTTAAATGGGTTTAAAATTTTAATAATTCCCAAATGTAAATGGTCTTAAAAGGTAAATAAAATGAGCAAATGCTCTGTACATTTTGAGTTATACTGATTCTTACAGTCAAAGTTTACTGTCTCAATTTTCTCACTTCTCACCACCCCATCCTATGGGAACTCTTCCCTTGGAGGTTACACGTGACATTTTTCTTGTTAATTATACTAGCTCTGACTTAATGCCTGTTCTCCTTGACCTTTTTGCTGCATTTGACACTGTGGACTCTCCCCACCCAACACCGCCTACCACCCCTCATAAATACCCATTACTTGATCTCCTTGACATTTTTGTCTTCCCTGCTGACCTTGCCACCAGCCTTGTCTACCTCACATCACCTCCTGCCCAGATTACCACCCAGGCTTCCATCTGGTCTTACAGGTTCTAATCTCCCCTCCTCTAATCCAGAATGCCACAGCGACTAATCTTCCAAATATCTGTACTTTAACCTGACCTCAAAATCCCTTCTTACCTACAAGAACTCGCTTACCTTTCCAGTTTCATCTCCCTCACTTTCCTCCTGGCTCTTTATACTCCAGAAACATTTGGTCTTTTTTAGTCTCAAGGACGCTAAGCTTGACCCCTCCTTAGGGCTCTGCAATAGCTAACTCTGTCTGAACTGCCCTTCCCCAGACCATGCCAAGACTGCTTGTTTCTTTCATTCAAGCCATTGTTTAAATGTTCCTCAGAAACATCTTACCTATTTTCCATACACTTATATTGACATCTCACATTTTATTTTCTTTGGAACAATTATTACTGTTTGATAATTGTGTATTTATTTGTTCCTCTCTGTCTCTCCTAAATGGAATGGAAGCTCCATGAGAGCAGGAACTTTTTATTTTACTGCTTTACCTCCAGAACTTAGAACATGCTTAAAGGTTAATGAAAATTTGTTAAATGATGAACAGTATCCATCATATCATTTCCAATTCATTCAACTCTGTTTCCCACTATTTCTATATACGCACACTTTACAGTCCACCCGGGTTGTTCTCACTATCCATGGAATGTATTCCCTGTTGTGTCAAGTGTGTTGACATTTTTTCTCCAACCAGATTATAAGCTTATGAAAGGTAGAGGCCCTTTTATACTTTTCCAGCCCTCCAGGCCTAGCAGAGTGCCGAACAGCATTTGGTATGTATTTAACACTTATTGATTTATTTCCAGCTGTAACATTATATACTGCACTACCGAGCACTTTTACATCAGTGGGGCTGAAACGGAAGTAAAAATAGGTCGACCATAAAACACCAGCAAAGAGCCCATGACAGAGTAAGAGATTTTTTTCTTAACTTCTAATTTGATTTGAGCAGCAAACTAAAGTTTTCTGGAATGAGGATGTGATGAATAGGAAGGTATACCTTGGGAAGTTTTGTGCTTCCTTCTCTAGCAATTGAGAGCCTGTACCACTGAGGGCCAACCATCTTCCAACTCTAAGGTGCTAAGGTCTATGTATACTGTTGTTGACTTGCCACAAACTTAAAGTCATCTTGGACTGCTTACTGATCTTTGATCCCTTACATATAACCACTAAACCCAAGTCATTTCCTCAGTGGCATTTATGTCTACCATTTCTTTTAAAATCCCACTTGCTACTTCAGAACCTGACAAGGTTATAGTCTCCTGTCTCATCTTCACCCCCTCCCCCTGCCAAATTCAAAACGATCTTCCATTAGATTAAATCTAAATTTGTCAGGCTCAAATTCAGGTCTTCTACCCTATCGTTTCAGCTTTGTTTTCTATTGTTTCTAAGTGAACCTTCTGTTTTAATTCATCTGATCTCGTACCTTTTCCCCATTGTTAGCTTGCTCATTTTTTTCCCAATGCCTTTGTTCAAGCAATTTCCTTTACCTTTTCCCTATAAACAAATCCAAATTCTACATTTCCTTTGTTGTCCTTTAAGAAAGCTTCCCTTGGGACTTCCCTGGTGGTGCAGTGGTTAAGAATCCGCCTGCCAATTCAGGAGACATGGGTTCGAGCCCTGGTCTGCGAAGATCCCACATGCCGTGGAGCAACTAAGCCCGTGCTCCACGAATACTGAAGCCCGAGCACCTAGAGCCCATGCTCCACAACAAGAGAAGCCACCACAATGAGAAGCCCGCGCACCGCAACAAAGAGTAGCCTCGGCCCACTGCAGCTAGAGAAAGCCTGCGCAGTAACAAAGACCCAACACAGCCAAAAATAAATAAATAAAATAAATTTTTTAAAAAAGCTTCCCTTAATCTACATGGTTAATTTCCAATTTAAAATATGAATTTTATAATTGAATCCGTTTTTACTAATGGTGAATTGTTGATCATTTTATGTTTCATATTTTACACCCCCCACCCCCCCAAGTAATGTTGTAATTTTCTTGGCAATAGGGACTTCATAATTCTTACAATCATGCACAGCTCTTGGCACCTCCAAGGATGAATGTGTTTGGTTGGGACATGACTCCAGAGGCCTGGTCAGAATTGCCTGGAATAAAGGTGAACCCTGACCAGGTGAGATGGAGCTTGGGCAAAAGGAATTCTTAAAACCAGTGGATACCTTCCTAATTAATGCCAAGTATGATTTCATACATCACTCAGACCATGTAGGCGAAACGGCAGAGTTAAAGACCTCTGATGTTGAATAGCTTTATATAACTGGTAACTATAAGCCAGATGCTAGCAGCTATGCGAGACAGAAGATCTGAGTTTGAATTCTGGCTTTGTTTCCAATTAATCTGGGCATTACTGAGTAAGCGATTTACTTTCTCTGGGTGTCAGTTCTTCAACAGTAAAATGAAAAGATTAGACTCCAGATGATATTAAGGACTAGATAAGTTAATTAAAAATTGTATGACTCATGCCTCAACGAAGATCCCGTGTGCCGCAACAAAGACAGGATGCAGCCATAAAAAGAAGGAAAGTAAATAAATATTAAAAAAAAATTGTATGACTATTTCCATAGCAGTGAAATGGCAGCCATAGCCTTTGGAGTTCTTATACTTATTCCATGGGATAGGATTTACTAGTCTTGTGTGTTGTTAGGAACACTCACTTTCAGCTTTTGGCATTTATACTTTTCTGTTTCCCAATTTGTGTTAAAGTGTATGGACAGATGATTGATAAGGTTTTCACATGCTTATAATGCTGTTGTTCAGTCCACAATGGTTTTAAACTTTGAGGTTCTTCATAGAGCCCGGATTTTGTTTAGAATGGAAGATAGTTTTAATTCTTCAATTTAAGGATAATATGTTTACTCACATAATTTAAAGCAACTTGTGGATGTAACTTTAAAGGCCTAATCAGTTTCCCTTATTTTGGTATGTCTCTCAACTCATTTCCACATCACAGCCTAACTCTTCCAAGTTGCAGTTTTAAAAATGAAGTTTACCAGACTTCTAGTTACATTTGCATCTTTTGCCTTCTTCTGACTCATTTAACCCACAAGCTCCTTCCAAATACAAAATCCTTTGATTCGGAATCACAGAAATTTAAATGTGGAAGAAACAAATTCCTCCTTTTACAGGTAATTAAACGAGAGACCTAAAAGATCCTGGTGCTCTTTCTACAGACTATGAATTTTATAAATAAAAGAACTGAATTGAGATTAGGTTGCAGGGAAAAACAGGCAAAATTTGTGGACTGTAAGACCCAATAGAAATTGTGTTAATTGACATTTTATCGCAGAGAAAGTATGGATGGGAACGATGAAAGTCAAAGATTGTCACCACTGCTATCGCTCTGCTTTGTGATTTTTAACTACTTGGGTGACTCTTGAGGCGAGTGGGGCTGCGCACATACCATTAACTCCCAAACTGCATATGAACTATTTGGAGTAGTGAGAACAGAAAGGACGCTCAAAATGTAGGTAAAGGAAGGAACGAGCCTGTCCAGAGGGTTCTGAGGGGACCAGGGGGAGGGAAATTAGGACGCGTTGGCCAAGCAGGTGCCTAGGAGGTGCGAGCTGCGCCTCAGGTAGCAGTGGCAGGGAAGAAGCCGGGTACGCGGCTCCAGCAGGCCAGGGAGGGGAACGGAGACCGGGGAGAGAAGGGACCGGCGGGAAAACTGCAGGAGGAAACCGAGGCTGACCTAGTGAGCAGCGAAGACCTTCTAGAAGGAAGGAGAAGGCACCAATGCAAGCTTACAACCAGACTAGGGATTAAGGAAACAGTATAAACAAGCTTAAGGGTAAGACGCGGTGGCTGACTAGAGATGGGAAAGGGCGCGCGGGGAGGTGGGAGGCGAAGTGAGGTCCTAGGGCAGTGGGCAGGTGAGGAGAGGCTCGGGGGTTGTGAGCGGAGGCGGCGCGGCTCGCGAAGGCGGGAGCGCCTGCTGAGTCAGAGACCCGCAACAACCTGGCCGCGCAGGGGGAGGAGTGGTGAGCGCGTGGGCGGGCCGGGAGGCGGGGCCTACGCCTGACGCGTCCCGAGGCCGCTGCGGCCGCGGGCCGGGCGGGGCGGCGGCGGCGGCGGCGGCCGCGGGGGAGGGGCACGGCGTCAGCGCGTCGCCGGCTGGGCCGCGCTGGTGGCCAGGAGGGAGAGACTAGGAGGAGGAGGAGGAGGAGGAGGTGAGTAGGCTCCGGGCTGGGGAGCCGCGCGGGCCGGCGGGGAGGCGGGGAGCGCGGCCCCTCCCCTCCTTGGCGCCCGCCTCGCGGGGCCGCGCGGCTTGGAGTTCCCAGAGGGGCTGCGGCGGCGGCGGCGGCGCGGGGAGCCGGGGGGCGGAGCTGAGGGCCGCGCGGGCGGCGCGCTTCCCGGACGCACGCGCTGCGTTCGCGGCGCCGCCGTCCGCCCCGCGCCCTGAGCTGGGCACCCCGGCTGTTGTGTCTCATTCCTGATACGCGCTGGCCATTTTCTGACCTTCTTTTCTTGGGTTCTGCGCGCCTTGCGGGCCGGCTTCCCGCAGCCAGCGCGCCGCAGCCGCCTCGTCGCGCGGCCGGTGAGGGTGGCTGGGGGCGCGTCGCCTTCTCGCGGGGAGGAGGAGGGGCCGGGCTCCCGGCCTTGGCCCGAGGAGCGGAGGGGCCTCCTTGCCGATCACGAGACTGCCGGGCCAGTGGTCCCTCGCGCCGCGCGCCGCCAGGTCTTCCTGAAGGACCCTTTGCGCCTGGCCCCATTATCGCCCTAACTCTCCTGAGCTCAGCAGCCCCTTAGCGGAGGCTAAAGACCTCGCTCACTCTGCGCTCTCCCCGCCCCCTTCCCTCTGACGATCCCGCATATACTTATTTTAATCGGGACCCAGGCAGTCTGTTCGGGCGGGGGAAAGGTTCTCTGAATTTGTCCTGTAAATCCAGCCGTGTACCCAACAGCGAGGTTGCAGTAGTACGTTAATTTAACCTTTAGTCTAGAGGGAGTTCTTTTTTTTTTTTTTTTTTGGTCTCTTCTCTCTGGCAAAGGCAACTTTTAGAGTTTTCTGAGAACTGTACTGCATTACATTGTCTTTGAGATAATTCTTAAGTTAGCGCTTGGAGGCAGTGTGATGGGAGGTTCAAAGAGAAGGCTTTACACTTTTTCCTCCACCTGTATCACAGTTTGAAATGGAAAACGTGCGTTGATGGTGATTTTCCACACCAGGTGGGTTGCAGAATGCATCCCCCGTGAGCCGTGGCTCTCCTTGGTTATTGGGTGCTACCCCTGAAGTTGATTTTAAAGTTCAACAGAATGGTCAGGTAAAGGAGCTGTTGAAAAGAAATCCAGTATAATTCAATAGAGCCATTTTATTGGATTCTATTAACCTGTTTAACCTTAAGCTAGAACATGGCAGGAGTTTCATGTAGGAGCCCACGTACCAAGTGCAATATTGAATTTTAATTAGTGCATTCCAGGTTTGATGTGGAATAGATTCACATTTCTCACTGCCTTTCATTATATATTTTCCTTAGGATCTTGTATTTAAGAAACAGTTTTAGTATTGGGGGTGGGAGGAGTACCCTTTGAATCATGAAACTTACTTTGACGAACTTGAAAACTGGGTAGGTAAAATGTGAACCGTGATACTGAGATAAGGTAGGAAACTGAATTTTATAGCATTACCAATTTGAGAAGTTAAGAAGGCTTTTTTACTCCTGTTTTGAAACCGTGTTGACATCTTAATCTGACAGACTGCAGAAGTACAGAATTTTCTGTTTGTGAGGAAATTCAGCAGTTAACTATTAATTATTATTAATAATTAATTTATTGCAACCGTATAATTTTGCAGAGTAAAAGTAATCCAAGTTTCCTGAAGAGATTTAACATGAACTGAATAGAACTAGTTGACTTAACCGAACACCTATGTAGATCATTCATACCTCCCCAATGGATATTTTTGTACCAAAATTTGTTTTGATTTTGATGTCTTAAAAACAAAAAAGCCAAGTTATTACTAACGTTGAATTTTTTCCCGGTGTTTGGAGTATATGCCTTAGTTTGTGATTTGGAGTCATTAGATCAAATGATACAGATTATATTTAGGCAATCTTTACATTTCATCAGTTGAAACAGTACTTTCCAGTTTGTTTGAATTTAGTAACTATTTTCACTTCGAGAATGTTTATTCATATTCTTGATTCAGATAGTCTGTGTCAATTCCAGCAGGTTGGCATTGCAAGAGTCCTAGGGTTATGGTGTATGTAACCTTGATATTAATTAGGAAGAAAGGTCCTGTAACACATGGAGTCATCGAATTCCAGCATCCTCAGCTCCCTTTTGGTAGTGGTCCTCAATGCAGAAGTCCCCAGGTCCTTGCTGGGGTAGGGTGAATTCTTTGCATCTCCCACTCCAGTGTTTACTGCAGGTGTTTAGTAGATACTTTTTGGCTTGTGTGCATTTTCCCTGGTGTGGCTTCATGTAAGGTGGGCTGTGTTTTATTCATCTTTGTATGCTTCATGTCAAGCGAAGTGTACTTTGTAATGCTTGTGGTTTTGTTGGGCTTAATCAAATTTAACAAGGTAGCAGAGTGCTTGGAAGTCATGAATCATGATATTATAAACTTGAAATACCTCATTTCCATTTTTGTGTTGAATAGATACTCTGTTAGGCTGAATTCCAATATTGAAAGAGGTAGCAGGTATCTAATATTTTAGATAAGTTGAGGCAAGAGGTTAACATTGAGAATTTTGTTCTTTAATGTACATTACCCACTGTGAAATTGGAAAAGGACACCATTATTTAAATTTTTTGATAGGACACCTCAGTTGAGCTAAAATAATACAAATTTTCCACTGGAGCAAAGTTTGAGAATTGTGAATTGAATGACCCTAATTGTTACTGTACGCCACATTTTAAGGCCTTGGTTTCACTTTATAAAGATATATTTTTCAGTACATAGACTTCTGGAAGCAGCATGACTTATGGAGTTCAGACTCCTGTGGTAAAAAGCTGTCCTGAAATGATATTTTACACAGTTTCTGGCTGATGCCTTGTGCTTCATGGTGGTGATAATGAAAACAAACAAACAAACCCCAAACCAAACAAACCTTACTGTATTTTCTTTTTCCCTTAGGCTTATATTCTTTCTTTAATAGATTATTATAGTGTGCTTTGTGTATTAAAAAAAAATTACTGAGGACATTTTTCAAGCATTTCTTTTGGAAAGTACCACCACTCCACCCTTTGAATAGCCTTGGCAAGTAATGTTTGGGCAAAGGCAGGGCCATTTCCATAGTGTGATTCCTATTTGAGTATGTTGAGTTATATGAATAATAGTTTTCATAGGGACATCATCTTTGGACTACATGCATTTTTTTTCCCCTCATGAGACTATTACTGAAAACAATTGTACAGTAGAGTATGATAGTGCTTAATTTGTAGGGGGCAAATAATTTCATATCTATCATTGCTGGTTCCTGTGTCAGTCCCAGGCTACCTGGCCCACCCACTCCCTGTTCTGTCTTTTCCACCCACTTCTTGAATTGATTTTTAAGACTGAAAATACCTTAAGATCCCCAGCCTCTTCAGGAGGTGGGATCTGGAATTATTCTGGTGCCCTCGGCATCCATTGCTCACAGAGGTTTGGTGTCTTACTATATCCTTGGCATGTACTCACTTTGACTGAGTTTCAAAATGAGATTCTCATTTTGAAAAATGCTTTCACTCATCAGGAGTTTTGAAATATATGGCATAAACATTTTAGGGAAGTATGTGTGAAGCATCTAGAATATATTAATATAGATTTAGATGGAATTAGTTTATAGAATCAGACAATTGATAAGAATTAGTGAGACTGTCTAGTCGTTTTCTCCCACACTTGAAGGTCACACTTAAGTCATTTAAACTCAAGATTACAATTTTTTTGAGTACTTATTTTTAAAAGTGAAGCAGTTCTGCAGTATTTCCTTAGCATAAAATAATCCATAGAGTTGATATATTTCTTTTATTATTCCTTTTTGTATTCCAAATCCCTTGTGGACCTGGAACCTTGTCTTGAGCCTGCTCCAGAGCTCTTCCTCTCCTCGCCATCCTCTCTTCCTTCAGGGAACTTGGACCTGGTCTTGTCCATGGTGGACGGTTGGGGTCCTATTTCAACTGGGGCAGAACTAGCAGAGTCAAGATACCTTGATACTGCTTCTCAGACTCACACTCACTGGATTGACTTCTTAGGTACTGAGGACAGGACAGCTGAGAGCTGGGCTCTTTGGCTGTTATAATTTCAGCTTTTTTTGAGGGTCAACTTTCATTTGCATCTGACGCTAGGACACCCTGGTCATCCAGTCATTATGTAGATCCCCTTCCTGACTACCCTGCTCTTGGTTCTCTGCCTTTGTAGCTGAGTTACTTACTGGGTGATTTCTATCCAGTTTCAGTGGTAACTAATTATTTTCAGGTGTTTGATTTTCTAACCAGGTTTTCTCTCAGTTTTGAGCTTTCATTTGACCAAGTATCTGTTATACTTTCCCATAGCACATTTGTTCGTTATCTGTCTTTCTTTCTAGACTGTGTGTACCCAGAGTGTTGGGACCGAATTTGTGCTGTTCCTGTTGGTGTCCTCAGCACTTAGTACAGTACCTGGCACATAACAGGTGATAAATAAATATTGATTGGATATAATCAATAGTATGTTATCAGTATGGGAAACCAATTTTCATATAGAAATTGAGAATTCATACAAGAAGTTCAGACATTTCATTGCCATCATAAGTACTAGGGAGTCTGTATATTTTAAATTACAAGCATATCCACATACAAAATAGCATCATTAGTCATCTTGCAGGGAGTTTATTTAAGAAGAAAATGTATATAATTTTCACCATGTATTGTTAGGTGTTGCACATTTCTGTTTTTCTGGAGTTTGATTAAATGTATATTATTTTATATTTCTTAGAAATAGAAGTTTTATGGCACTATAAAGAAGTGAATTTAATGGCCCTATTTTTTTTTTTTTGGCGGTACGCGGGCTCCTCACTGTTGCGGCCTCTCCCGTTGCGGAGCACAGGCTTTGGACGCGCAGGCTCAGCGGCCATGGCTCACGGGCCCAGCCGCTCCGCGGCATGTGAGATCTTCCCGGACCGGGGCACAAACCCGTGTCCCCTGCATGGACAGGCGGACTCTCAATCACTGCGCCACCAGGGAAGCCCTAATGGCCCTATTTTTGTGCATTAGTAATTATATACTAAAGAGTAAATTCTCATTAAGAGGCCCTTAAATGCCTGCTCATAAAAAAAGAGAGACCTCTTTGATTTTGTTCTCCATACAATCCCAGTTATTGTATTGAAGCAAGTCATCAAACTCTTTAGTAGTCTAAACCTTTAATTTGGTTTCAGAACAGTAGTCATGTATTGAATACCCAAATTACCATGTCTTTAACAAGTAATGCAGACACTTATTAAAAAAGTAATGACCATAACTTTTCGTGTAGAATTTCTTGTGCTAATTTTTTAAAGAGGACTGTTGAACTGCATTCCCCATGAAGGCCAAAATCTCATACTTTAAAGGATAGTGGAGTATACATTTATGTGTAGAGAGGAGGGGGTGGTAATTTTTGTAGTGGAATTTTTAAGTGGATAGTTTACTAATTATGTTGAGGTAAACACTTTACAACTCTAAGAGGAAAACTTCAGTTATCTGAATGAGATGAGGTATGTGAAATTAATTCAGATAAGTGGGGGAATCCTTAGTGTAAATGGTGCATGTCAAGGGCCATGACCTCAATCTTGATTTTTATTTTTTCTATGTATCTGTCAGCTGGTTTTACATTACTAGATTCTGATTCTTTTTAATCATGCTGGGAATCATTGATGGAGGAGGTAAAGTTTGCTCTATAATTTTTTTTTCTTTTGCCACAGAGGGAATCCAGAATATCGTATTCTGTGACAAGTATAATTGCTCATCTCTCGCCTGTACTGCCTGCCCTTTTAGGAGGTACACCACAGCCTCCCATTTTGTCACCTTCCTGTCAAACGTCAAATGTGTTTGGGGACTCCTTTAGAATACACTTGATTTGAAATTAAAGCCACACTCCTCTGTCCAGTCTCAAGATGTTTTCCTGCAAGTTGTTGCAACAAGTTGTGGAGGGTGAATTGAGCTGGATAAAACCTTGATTCTTTTCCTGTCCCCCTTGGGCTTTAATATTTAAGCAGCAGTTTGCACTGTAAGCCCTTGAAATAGAAACAAGCATTGGGGCATAACCCCTGACCTTTGCAAATCCTAACTTGAAATGAAAATTTTTGTGATTGATTAGAGTGTTTTAGGAAAATGATTTCTGCTGCCATTTACTAAGGTTTGCAGCATTCCTGGGCTCCTGGCATCTGAAAGTTATTGTGCAATCTGTAGATAGTCTGTGTAGCTGTGGTGACATTTTCCTCTAGGCTTTGGTTTTTTTGGTATGTTTTGTTTAAACAGAGGTAAGCTCATCTTAGCAGCAGAGGTGTGTGCTATCTGACACCTCTGTAAGTGAATTTTACTTCTTTCTTCAGCATTACCTATAGATGCTTTACTTAAACCACCTCAGAACATGGCTCTTTATTTTCAGCATCACCAGCTTCCTTTTCACCTCTTGGTCTTTGAGATACAAGACGGTTCATATCATGATTGCCTTGGGTAGAGTGGATATGATATCAGCAAGCTCTGTATACAGACCTTGTAAGCAATTTCTAGTTCATTGCCTGAGACCTTCTTAAATACATGCAGGCAATATGATTGAAGAGTTTAGGCTTCAGGGTCAGTCCAAACTGATTTTGACTCTGTACCATTTATGAACAGCATGTCTTTGGGGGAAGTTAGTTACTTCTCTGGGTTTCAGTTTCCTCATATGTAATATAGGAATAATATCAGCTTAGTGTATTGAGTTTTTTTTTAAAGAGTAATCTTAGCTGTATTGATTTGTTGTCATGTGCAGATAAGTGTTCAGTAATGTGAATTAATGAACTATCTGGATCATACACGATTTTAAAAAAAAGTAGATTTTGTTCCATTTGATAACAGAGATAGTCAAGTAAGCAAGAATTATTCCAAATAGAGGTCTTGCACAGTTGACTTTGTTTTTCTTTTATTCCTATAACTGCTTTGCTATTATATGTTTTATTTATTTATTTTTATGTCTTTATTTTTTATTATTTTTTATTGGGGTAGAGTTGTTTTACAATGTTGTGTTAGTTTCTACTGTACCAAAAAGTGAAGTAGAGTTCCCTGTGCTATACAGCAGGTTCTTATTAGTTAACTATTTTATATATATTAGTGTATATACGTCAATCCCAATCTCCCAATTCATAACCGCCCCCCTCCCTGGCCTTCCCCCTCTTATTTGTTCTGTAAATCTGTGTCTCTATTTCTGCCTTGCAAACCGGTTTATCTATACCATTTTTCTAGATTCCACATGTATGCGCTAATATACGATATTTGTTTTTCTCTTTCTCTTTTGAAAGTACATAAGACTTTTGCAACTATCTATTTATATACAAAGGATATACCGATATGTGGGATAGGGAAGCAGAATGTGGAGTGTACTTGCTGGAGTAAGACAGACTTGGATTTGAATATAGATCTAACATTTGAGTAACCTTGGGCAGGGTTCTTTACTTTTTTGATTAAAACTTTTCATCTGTAAAATGGGTATTAAAGTTTAAAGAGTTAAAAAGGGAAAAAAGGATAATAAAAAGGTTGTTAAGACTTAAGAGATCAGGTACGTAAAATATTGAGTAAAGCTGGAATCCATAAATACTGATAATTTTTATTATGACTGGAAAAGTGGCTTTACTTCTCTGAAGTAAAGAAGCTTCCTCATCTGTAACATGAATATGTGGGAAAATTAATAGAGTTATTATGAGTATTAAATGAGATAATACATGTAAGAACTCATTAAATGTTAATTGCTGGGCTTCCCTGGTGGCGCAGTGGTTGCGAGTCCGCCTGCCGATGCAGGGGATGCGGGTTTGTGCCACGGTCCGGGAAGATCCCACATGCCGTGGAGCGGCTAGGCCCGTGAGCCATGGCTGCTGAGCCTGCGCGTCTGGAGCCTGTGCTTTGCAACAGGAGAGGCCACAACAGTAAGAGGCCTGCATACCGCAAAAAAAAAAAAAAAAAAGAGTTAATTGCTACTGTTATTTATATTATTATTAATTCAGTTTCAGAACAAATTGGACCGATTTTGAGTCAAAATGAAAGAATTCATACAGATACTTAATATATTTTTTATGTTGGGGGATATTTACTATGGATTTGGGGATGGCAAGTTATCATTCATTAGCTTTCAGTGTTTCCTTAAGACAGCAGTAGTTCTGAAGTTGTGATATACAGGCCTTTTGGGGTCACTGAGACCCTTTCAGGGCGTCCATTAGGTTAAAACTATTTTTATAGTAATACTGTTTGCCTTTTCCACTGTTTTTACATTTGCCTTGCTGATACTAAAGGAATAGTGGGTAAAACTGTGGGTATCTTAGTAGATATTAAATGGCAGTGGCACCAGGGTGTACTAGTAATCATTGTATTCTTCACTACCACGCATTCACTGTAAAAAAAAAAACAAACAAAAACTCAGAAAGCCAGTTTTACTTGAGTGTCCTTAATGAAGCAGTAAAAATTATTAGTTTTATTAAATCTTGATCCTTGAATGCATTGTTTTAATATTCTATGTGATGAGGTAGGAAATATGCAGAAGGCACTTCTGCTACATATCCAGAGTACATTGTTTGTCTCAAGGAAAACCCTTACGTGTTCTTTTGAGTTGTGAGCTGAGCTAGCCGTATTTTGCATGAAACATCATTTTTACTTGAAAGAATGACTACCAGACAAACTAGGATTATTTAGACTTAGGTATTTGGCAGTGATATTCTTGAAAACGAACACAGTGAGACTTTTCACTTCATGGCAAAACAATAGACAATATTTGTTGCTGATGATAAAATTTGAGCTTGCTAGTGAAAATTAAAATTTTGGAAAACCTAAGTCAACTGCTGTGCTCTTGTCAGCTTCCCAGTACTTAAAGAGTTTTCTGATGGGATGGGTGGTGATATTATGAATGTGAGTTTTTGCTATGGTATTAATTATGTCAAGATTTTCAATATTTATATAACTCAATGAATGAATATTTTCAAAGTGATCAGTGTTACAAAATTATGGTAAAAGGCCCTTATAGAAAGCAAGTAACAGAATACAAAAAGCTTATGTGATATTAGATTTCATATTACAGCTAACCGAAAACTCCTACTTGTCAAGTTTTGGTGTAGTATCAAAGAAGAACATCCACAGTTATCTGAAAATGATATTAATATTAACATATACTTTCTTTCTTCTCACTGCATATATGTGTGGGGCTATTTTTTTTCATGTAGTTCAATCAAAACAATGTATCACAACAAATTGAATGTAGAAGCAGATATGAGAATCCAGCTGTCATCTATTAAGTTAGACATGAAAGAAATTTGCAAAAGTTGTAAAACAGTATTATTTTTATCACTAAGCTTTTTTTGTATAATAAAGTAATTTTTCATAAAATATATTCTCATACTAAATGTCATTAAAAATTTTAAATGAATCAGGAAAGCAGAACATATTTTGTACAAAACTGGAACTTAATCATTGTCTTGCACATTCTAGAAATGGAAACTATTCTATTTCATTCAACAAATACTTGCAGAGTGTATGTGAATAAGCAGTTTCCACGTGCAGGAACTCAGTGTAGGTAGGGAGATAGATGTCTTCATTTTCAGATACTAACAATTCACTGAAACAAGTGCTTTAATAAACATCTGTTCAAAGTTGCATATTTTTTTCACCAAAAAAAGATAGCAAACTAAATGCCATTTTATAACCTGAGTTTTTCCCCCTGTTAACACTATAGAGCAAATCTTTTTTCATGTTAATGTTTATAGATCTATGACATCATTTTATAATAGTGAAAAATTGGAAACAACCTAAATGTCCCATGGATGGGAGAATCAGCTCAATTGTGTTGCATCTCATATCAATTTTTAAATTAAATTATAAATCACGCTTTAAAAAAATTTAAAAAATAGTTAACATTTTCGCCTTTAATTCCTAATATGGTAAATATTGATAATTATAACTCATTAACAAAAGCTCTTGGGAGTCCTCAATTTTCAAGAACACAAAGGAGGCTTGATACTAAGAAGTTTGAGAACTGTTTCTTTAAGGAATGGTGGCTAGAGTCATCAAATGAACAAAGTTCTAAAGTTTTAATATTTTGCGTATTTCTTTGAAATATGGACTACATACCTCTAGTTTCTTTTCCTGGTTGTAATGATATGTTACTGGATGGAGTTCTGTGTCATTCTCCAAGTAGGCAGAAGGTTCCTGTGTGTTTTTAAAGAAGATTTTCATTTTTATTTAAGATCGCTGCTACCTATATTGTTGCTACCCAGAGTTGAGATAATGGTTAATGGTCACTTTATCAGCGGATTCATTCTTGATACCACTCTTTTGGTTGTGAGCTATTCATGTAGTTTTAAGCGCTGTTCACCATGGCAGGCTACTTAAGGGTTGTAGTGAAATTCACTTTGCTGAAAATAAACTGCCATTTTCTCTGAAGTCTTTACACTAGGCTAATCTGTCTGCTGTGAAGTCTTCCTGACATTTCATAGCTATTTTCTAGATGGTCAGTCCACAACTTGTGAATGTGTTTGTGAATTAGTTATTTGCCAACAATATAATATGAATTACAGATGGGTTCCATAGTGCCATTGATACTATGGGCAGAGCCTCATTGTGGATTATTAACATCTTTCTTTGGGGAATTATATTCTGACTCCTAGAAGTCTAGCCAAATAAATTACTCCATTGCAGTCCAACAGTGGCAAGAAACCCCCTTTTCCCGCTTACAATAGAAACAGGAGTGCTAAAGCTTTAATAGAAGCAAGAGAGGCATTCTGAAGCAACGCTCAAGAGACGCAGGTTATCCTAGGCACCCCAGGTGGGTAGAAAGGGTGGTGAGTAACCCTCTCAGGTGAAGCAGGTGTAGAAACTTTGGGTCAACCAGCAATGGTGGAGGGAAGAAGAAGGGATATTCCAGATACTGCTTGCAGGTGATAGATACCCTTTTGCGGCAGTTGCTAAAAAAGTAAGGGATGGGTAGTCCTAGGTTGGGAAATCCATATGTATAGAGTTTTGTTGTGTTGTGCTCTTACGTTTGGTTATCATATGAACTGAACTCAAGAAATAGAACAACAAGCCAGTTGGGAAGGTTGAACTCATAGATTTATAGGCCAGAGGTTTGAATGTAAAAGGAAATGATGAACTCCAGGGGCATTCATAATCAGAAAGAGCAGTGGAAGCCAGGAGGGTGTTGGAATATGCAAGCTGTTCACAAGGGCCCCAAACAAATTCACGTTACAGGGTGGCTGTGAGGGCAGGGGTAGAACTGGTGATCAGCTGGCACAGTTCAGTCAAAGAATGCTGTGACTCAGCCTGCTGCCTTAGGGTCTCTGGTAGGAAATATAGACTTTTAAGAGTGGTATCCATACAGGACACCTGTTATGGGGAATGGTGGCTATAAAGCAGAAAGCAAGAACCAGGAGAACCTGTGCACACAGATGAGGCCAACTTGGGAGAACTAGAATTTGACCTGAAGTTGAGCTTGTCTTATTTCTGCTCAAGGGTATTGTTTGACCCCTTGGATTGAGGCAAGGCTGAGCCAAAGTGGCAAGCAGAGTGACCATAGCTAGCTGTGTGTAGTGGAGTGACAGACCTGCCCAAGAAATATTTGTTAAACCAATGGATGGAAGTAAGGCAGGGGAACAACTGGGTCATTACACTCATGTTCTTCATGCAACAGACACTAGGCACCATATTACCTACCCACTAAATATTCTCTAGGCTAGGGTTCAGTAAACTTCTTTTTTAAAGCACCAGATAGTAAATATTTTAGGCTTTATGGGTGATTATGGTCTCTGTTAAGTTTGCCATTGTAGTGTGAAAGCAGCCGTAGAAAAATCCATAAATGAATGAGTAGCTATGTTCCAATGAAACTTTGTTTATGGAGACTGGAATTTGAATTTCATGTAATTTTCATATGTCGCAAAATATTGGTCTTTTAAAAAAACTTTTCATCCATTAAAAAATACAAAATCCATTCTTAGATCATAGCTGTGTAAGAAAAGGCAATGGACTGAGTTTTGGGCCACAGGCTCTGATCTTTGTTTTAGGCAAATAAATGACTATCAGTTATGATGCAGAAAGCATCATATTAGCATTACTGAAACAGATGTTCTCTAGGACAATGCTGTTGGTGACACTGTCTTGTTTTATAGGTGACACTGATACAAATCCGTTCAAGAATTTAGATGTGACAT
Organism: Lagenorhynchus albirostris; assembly: GCF_949774975.1. Classification (NCBI taxonomy): domain Eukaryota; kingdom Metazoa; phylum Chordata; class Mammalia; order Artiodactyla; family Delphinidae; genus Lagenorhynchus; species Lagenorhynchus albirostris. The sequence continues at coordinate 85,612,289 of NC_083100.1, forward strand.
CTGCAGCAGGTTCAGATCTCTCAGCTATAAGACAAACTGGATACTTCATAAAGATTGTCATCTATTATGCGCAGAGAGCCAAAATCCGTTACTGAGATTGTCTGGGTGAACTGCCTGCTGGGTCCAGTGATGCACTAGTAGACAGAGAAGTTGAAAAAGAAGGCTGGCATATTCTTTGGATGACTGGCAGAATGTGACACCAATATGGCATCGAGCCCTACTGTGATTCCAAGAACTGCATGACTAAATAAAAATGATTTTTTTGGCAGGGGTGGTTCAAGTAACTTTGATCTTTACTTGGGGAATGTGTAATGCATTATCATTCCATAGTGACACATGGTGATTGCTGTGGTAATCAGACTTTAAAGATCCTGTCTGTTGATGGATTTTAATGTATTACAGTTATCACCTTTTAGTATTGGGCTTTTTTACACTAAGGGTAATATTGTAAAGAGAAACATCTGCTTAACCTAAAAAAATTAACCTAAAAACGTTAATTTAAAGACTATGATTTCACATGGAAGTTTTTGCTTGGGAGATTTTTGAAATTTTGCTCTCCCCTAGCGTGTTTAAAATATGCTTCTATTTGTAAAAAGCTACTGCTCCCAGAATTTTCTAGGAGAATATCCTTTTGTGTAGGCTACTGAAATCAATAGTAAGTAGAAAATCGTATTCTACAGTGCTAATGTGCATAGAACATAGTATTATAAATTAATACTAACTACTACTATTAATTAATGTCTTCAGACCTATTAAATAAATTCACTTAAAATGATTTAACAAGGGCTTCCCTGGTGGCGCAGTGGTTGAGAGTCCGCCTGCTGATGCAGGGGACACGGGTTTGTCCCGGTCCGGGAAGATCCCACGTGCTGCGGAGTGGCCGGGCCCGTGAGCCATGGCCGCTGAGCCTGCGTGTCCAGAGCCTGTGCTCCGCAACGGGAGAGGCCACAACAGTGAGAGGCCCGCGTACCGCAAAAAAAAAAAAAAAAAATTTAACAAGCAGATGTTAACTGGAAATAAACATATGTATTTTCTAGAACTATTGAATCACAAGAAAACTGGAACATCAAAGTACTCTCTGAACCAAGTCACTGTTTTATTTGGTTAGAGTCCCTGCTTTTGGCATACATCTATTTATACCAGTTATAGAGGATTTGAAAGCAGTGCTGGGAAATGAGGTGGGTGGATTCTCTCAAAGTTGAATTCCATTTTTTTCCTCAGTGAGTCTTCAACATTTTTTTCATCTAGCATTCAACAAAAACTCTGGCAGCCGAGGATGTAAAACATAGATTACATTTTATATAGTTCATACAGCTCATCTACAAACAGAAAAAGATTTCCTCATGACTTACCTTGAAATCTTTATTTAAGGCCTATACTAATCAGTTTGTCAGTGTGCCACTGCTACTATTGCACATTTTTGGTCAGAGTGCAGTGCAACTAAAAGCCATCCTGCTAGGAAAAGATTTGAAGATTGCTGAATAGTGGAAGTTACACACATCTAATTTACAAGTCAAATTAGTGATCAGAGTCATATGAAGTTGATTTTATGGTTTTTAAGCTAGTTTTTCATTGAAGCAATGCCTATAGCTGAGTGACAGGTGTGTTGTAACATTTGAATGCCTTAAACTCTTGAATCTGGAGTGAAAGAGTTGTCTTATAGATGTTCAGATCCTAAAACTCAAGGATTTTGAAATAAAATGCTGTCATTTATTGTGCCATAATTGAACTGCCCTGCAGATTTTATTTTGGATCATTGTGATTAATATTTGGAAAACTTTCCCATTTTCAAATATAAGGCATTTTAGGAAAGACTGTGATTGTGTTTGTGTGTTTGTTTAAATAGAGCAGCAAAACACTTTTACTTTATAGATATATTCAATAAGAAATACATGGATTTAACATTGGTAGACCACTCAAATCAGGAATTCCACTGTCATTTTCTGGAAACCTTCCATAAAGGGGAGGAGACAATAAATAGATCCCTTTGTAGATTGCAATTATTATTTTTTCCTAAACTTTTTTCAAAATATACAGAAGGATGCAGAGCTATAGCTTGATAGGTTACAGTTATTCTTATTTCACCTGTACTTACTGAAATTGAGAAGACCTCTCATAGAAGTGAGTATGAAAAAAAGTAGTGAATTGCAGAAAGGAAGTGCTATTTATTGGGATTTGAGAACATTATTTCAGACAAGCATCTGTGTTAGTCTTTTTTTTTTTTTTTTTTTTTTCCCAGTATGCGGGCCTCTCACTGTTGTGGCCTCTCCCGTTGTGGAGCACAGGCTCCGGATGCTCAGGCTCAGCGGCCATGGCTCACGGGCCTAGCTGCTCCGCGGCATGTGGGATCTTCCCAGGCCGGGGCACGAACCCGTGTCCCTTGCATTGGCAGGCGGACTCTCAACCACTGCGCCACCAGGGAAGCCCTGTGTTAGCCTTTTAGATGGTTCTTGGGCCAATAATTGACTTGAATGTAATCAGGAGAAGAAGAAAATCCAGTTTTAAAAATTTATTTTTGGCTGTGTTGGGACTTCGTTGCTGCTTGCAGGCTTTCTTTAGTTGCAGCAAGCTGGGGCTGCTTTTCGTTGTGGTGTGTGGGCTTCTTATTGCAGTAGCTTCTCTGTTGTGGAGCACGGGCTGTAGGCACGTGGGCTTCAGTAGTTGTGGCTCATGGGCTCTGTAGTTGTGCCTAGAGGGCGCTAGAGCGCAGGCTCAGTAGTTGTGGTGCACAGGCTTACACGAACCCATGTCCCCTGCATTGGCAGGCGGACTCTCAACCACTGTGCCACCAGGGAAGCTCGGCAGGCAGATTCTTAATCACTGCACCACCAGCGAAGTCCAAAATCCAGGTATTTAAAACTAGTTTTCTGTCAGTGGTCAGAAGAATATTTTGTTTTATCTTCTCTCATCCTGCCATGTAGTGAGGTCTTATGAATTGATTTTTGAGATGACAAAACATTGGGATTTATAGGGTCTTGAGAATTCATCAATTACATCTTTTTGTCCGCGAACTATGTTTTATATAGGACTTCTTTAGTCATATTTATAGGAGATAAGAAAGACAGTGAACCTGACTTTTATAGACTCCAAAAAAGACTTCTGAAGAAAGATTACTGTAAGGTAAAATGTAGTAGGCATACATTCCTGTGATTATTTTAGTAGAGCAGTGACTATTTAGGTGGATTCTTTTCCCATTTCCTTTTCCCCCAAGGTCGTAGTCACTGGTTAAAGCTGCTTTTCCTTGAGGCGAATGGGAGGTAACTTTGTGAATGGAGATATTGAGGCTATTGTAGACATCAGGAAATGAGTGGATTGCAAAAGAGAGAATGAGATGGTAAATGTGTTAGGTGATAAGATCATAGATAAGCACTCCTTTTTTGGATTGACAAGGGTGCTAGAGTAAGGATATCAGTAGAATAGAGTTGATTTGTTATTACCTTGTACTATTTACTGTAGAGAATTAAAAACATGTTTTTATATTGGAGTGTAGTTGATTTATAATGTTGTATATTGTTGTACAGAATGTTTAGTTGTAGATACCATATATTTTAATCTGAATTTTAAAGTGGGAATTCTCCATTTTGTGCAGTGACTCTTCACTAAATGTATTTATAATTAAATGAAGTGTTTGAGTATAAATAACATACTAATTTACTAAGATAAAATTTGTTTGACCAAATGAGGAATCTCCCTTTTTTCTTTCCCTTGATGTTTAGTCAGTAGCTCCCCACTCGCCTTTTCTGGTAAATTTTTTTTTTTTTTTTTTTTTTGCGGTATGCCGGCCTCTCACTGTTGTGGCCTCTCCCATTGCGGAGCAAAGGCTCCGGATTCGCAGGCTCAGCGGCCATGGCTCACGGGTCCAGGCGCTCCGCGGCATGTGGGATCTTCCCGGACCAGGGCATGAACCCGTGTCCCCTGCATCGGCAGGCGGACTCTCAACCACTGCGCCACCAGGGAAGCCCTTTGGTAAATTTTTATTTCATATTGAGTTGCTTAAAATGAAGGGTCCCTTATTATAGGTAAGCAGTACATGTAATGCAGGGGAATCACACCTGTCATAAGATGATAGGATGATGACTAAGACTTCTTTGTTTCAGGATTTCAGCTGAAGCTCCAACACTGAAAATAAAGGGTAGTAAGCATCCTTATATTCTAAAGAGGAATGTGGGGCTTAGTTAAGAAGAACAGGATTGCAGCATCCACTTCCCATACATAAGTGAAATTAGAAGAGGAGTTTTAAAACTGTCATTCAAGTGAAGAATTGTTAATCTAGTGGAGAGTTAGTTCTGTGATATTTCCCTTGTTCTTTCCAAAAGGACCTTTTATTTCCAGTCCAGGATTTGGCTATGTCTTCCAGGAGGGTAGATTGGTCTTTAATTTCACGTTTGGTTGTTTAATCAGCTACAGAATCGTGTTTCTTTTTTTTTTAAATTATGCTTTATTATTTGACCTACATGCTATTTATGATTGTATTAATTAATTTTAAATTCTTTTTTTTTTAAACCCCACATTTGTTTATTTATTTATTTTTTTGGCTGTGTTGGGTCTTCGTTTCTGTGTGAGGGCTTTCTCTAGTTGTGACAAGCGGGGGCCACTCTTCATCGCGGTGCGCGGGCCTCTCACTATCGCGGCCTCTCTTGTTGTGGAGCACAGGCTCCAGACGCACAGGCTCAGTAGTTGTGGCTCACAGGCACAGTTGCTCCGCGGCATGTGGGATCTTCCCAGACCAGGGCCCGAACCCGTGTCCCCTGCGTTAGCAGGCAGATTCTCAACCACTGCACCGCCAGGGAAGCCCCAGAATCATGTTTCTTGATACCACAATGGCAACTTGCAAAGGATTCTTGAGAGAGCATGGCATACGTTTCCTAGAGTTTGGGGGCGTTCCTGAACTGACTCGTTTCTGGAGGGAAGGAGAGTGACGGAAGCCAGTGAGATGGCATGTTGAGTGAGAGGGCAGTAGTGGAAAGAGTTGACATTTGCATCTAGCGTAGTAAGAAGGCATAAGTTTTTTTTATGGACCAAGTGGATGCCATGGGAAGTAACCAGGCTTGAGTAATCTTAATGGATCCTGCCAAGGAAGGCTGCTTGCCCTATGAGGGAATTTTGGGTGGGATAGTAAGAGGTCAGCCTGAGAGTGCATCCCGCACACCAGGGAACAATTCAGCATGGAAGATCCAGCCTCTTTGCTTGCTGTAACTTAAGGCGCCCCTGCTGGGAAGACCTGAAATATACTGTCCAAGCTGGGCTTTGAGAATGAGAGGAGGTAGCTATCAATAATTACACAAGTATAACAGATCATCCTGTTTCATGGCTGTCGAGTAAACCCCTGTGGAAGTAGGCACATGGGATACTTGTCCCTCTTCCTCTGCCTATCCTGATCTGGAGGAATGAGGAAGTGAAAAAGGAAGTGGAGAAAGGTGAAAGAGCCAGCAAGGATTTTGAAAGAAACTGATTCTGTTCTTTCTCTTGGCTGTCCTGGGCTGAGGCAGGGTACATGGGTACTGTTTGAATAAGATATGAAACTGAAGGTATAAATTGGAGTAGGTTATATTTTGCAGTACTTGAAAATGACTGAGAAGCAGCAGCATTTTTATCTGGGATGTTATGGAGAGATGGGGAAGTGAGATCCAGAGAAGTATATTTGAAGTGATGAAAGGAAATTAGAGCATATATCCCATTGAGTTCATTGTATTAGATCATTTTCTTAGTTTAATAGGATTTTAATTTCATTGAACAAACCTTTAGTAAGTACCTACAATCTGATCTGTAAGGTGTACTCAGTTAAGCATTTTAGGGCAGGCAAAGATGAGGAAGATTTTCTGTCCTCAGGGGGTTTCCGCTTTAGTGTAAATAGGTAAACTTAATCCATGACAGAGCAACATAGGTGCTCTAGACCTATAAGTGGCAATGCTGTGGGGATGTGGAAAGAAGTGAATACCTCTGGGGTTCAGGGCAGGTTTTGTGGAGGAGGCAGAGTTTGGGCTGTGCCTTGAAGGAAGAGAATGGTAACAGCTGGGAAGAAGGGCATTCTGGCGTGAGGGAAGAGTCGAAGGCACGGGATTGGGAATGAACAGATGGCTGGGAGGAAATAATGCTTATCCACACTGAACATTTTACTTTTTAAGAAATGGTTTCCATCACCAGTTTAACGTGTTTGCCCATGTTACAATTCCAGTTGAAGTTTGATTTTTTTTTACATGCCATTTTGCATTTTGTTAGTAATGCACAAAGTATATTCCTTTATGAGATACAGTGTGGAAACGTTATTCACGTTAGAACCTAGATGGTTATAAGCATCAAAACCAAACTTCTAAGTCTGATCATAAAGTCTATTACTTTCCTTGATTTAAAACAGTAAAATGTAGAGAAGATGATGATTTTTACATATGATCTTGAGCATTTGGCAGTGCAATTAGTTTCATAACAAGTGATCGTTTTTTAAAGCCTTCCCAGAATAAGAATGAGTATCTTGATGCTAGTGTCACTTTTAAATAGCTATAGTTCCAGGAATGTGTCTGTTCACGTTGTTATCTTAAATACACACCTTATCTATCCATATTGCTGTACTTCAGATGTGAAAGTAAAAATAAAGGTGTGAAGTGCCTAACAGACTTGTATGGATTTATGTAAATCAGAAAACACAGAGTTCATTAGTGCTGAGGCCCTAATGTATTAAATTCAAGTATGGATTATTTCCTAAAAGTTTTATACACACACACGTGCACACACACACGCACACAGCGTGATGCCCAGTGATTAACTTTGCAAAAAAAAAAAAAATTGTAAGAGCTTTTTTTCTCTGAACTCCAGACACATACCCAATTGTCTTGTGGTACCTGCATATGGTTAGTTAAAGGTATTTAAAATACTCAAAACTGAATTGATCTTTTTACCCAAACTTGTTTCGTCTTTAGTCTTCCTCATCTAAGTTAATGACAATTCCACCCATGTTACTCTGACCAGAAACCTTGGAGTCATCTCTGACTCTTCTGTCTTATATGTACACTTCATCTGTCAGTAGTTCATGTTGACTCTTCATCAGAATACATCTAGAATTTGAATCTGACCACCTCTCACCACCTCCACTACTGCCTTCATCAACCTATTATCATCTCTTACTTGCATTTTTTTTTTCTTTTTTAGCTGCGCTGAGTGGCACGCAGGATCTTAGTTCCTGGACTAGGGATCAAACCTGTACCCCCTGCAGTGGAAGCGCAGAGTCTTAAACCACTGGACCACCAGGGAAGTCCCTACTTGGATTATTTTAATAGTCTCCTAACTGGTCTCCTAGCTTCCTCTTACAATCCTCAGCTCAATGTGTAACCCAGCACTTCAGTCTAGTCTCAGTGCAGTAGCCAAAATAATCACAATTAAAACATACCTCAAATCTTGTCTTTGTTCAATTCAAAACTTCAATTGTTTCCTTTCTCATTCGCTGTAAAAACTAAAGTCTTTGTAGTAGCCTATAAGGCTCTACATGATCTTGCCCCATCTGCAATCTCATCCTTTGACTGTGTTGACTACCCCCCATTCACAACCTGACTGTTGTTCCTGGAATAGCTGGCCTCAGGGCCTTTGCACTTGTTCTTCCCTTTGCCTGGAATGCTCTTTCCCCTAGATAACTGCTTAGCTTATTCCCTAGCTTTTCTTGGGTCTTTTTTGAAATGGTACATTCCTAGTGAGACCTTCCTTAACCATTTTATTTAAAACATCCCCCTCCTTCCAGTTGCGTTATTTTTCTGGTTAGCACTTTCCTAAACTAATTGTATATTTTACTTTTTTTATGGTCAGTCTTTTTAGGATGAAAGCTTGATGAGGGCAGGGGATTTTGTTTTGTTTACTACTGTACCACCCCATTCAGAATCATTCTTGGCACATAGTTCGTACTTGAATACATAATTATTGAATAAATAAAAGAATAAAAATTTATTATATGGGGGTTAAACCTGTAGTAAAACCTGATGTACACTTATTGGTGTCTTTGGGCAATGATGCTATTTCCAAATGTCTGAATATAACTTTTCCTTTTACATATTTAAATCAAATGTATTGGGGGTGTAATTGACATAAAATAAAAGGCACTTTAAATGTAGTGTTCAGTGAATTTTGATAGATATATACACCTATGTAACTACTATTATGGTCAAGGTATAGAATATTTCCATCACCTCAAAAAGTTCCCTTGTGTCCTTTTGCAGTCACTTCTCCCTCCCTCCCTCATGCTCATTTCCAGGCAACTAGTAATCTGATTTTTGTCACTAGTTTTCCCTGCTCTAAATTTTCATATAAATAGAATCACATGCTGTGTACTCTTTTCAGCATGATGTGTTTGAAGCTTCTTCCTATGTTATTGTATGCCTTAGTAATTAGGTCCTTTTCACTGCAGAGTAGTGTTCATTGTATAACTGTGCCACAACTTGCTTATCCACTTACCTGATTGTGGACATTTGGGGTGTTTCTGTTTTGCATGTAAGGAATAAGCTACCATGAATGCTCATGTTCAAGTCTTTGTGTCTTATGCTTTAATTTTTCTAGGTTAGATACCCAGAGGTAGAATTGTAGTGACATTTGATAAGTGTATGTTTAACTTCATAAGAAACTGCCAAACTGTTTTCAAAGTGATTGTACCATATTCTCCCCAAATGTATGAAAGTTCTAGTTGTTTCACATTCTGGCCAGCACTTGATGTTATCATTCTTTTAAATTCTGACATTCTAGTGGGTGTGTGGTGGTATCTCATTGTGGTTTTAATTTGCATTTCTTTGTTTACCAGTGACATTGATCTTTTCATGTATTTATTGACCATTTTATCTTTTTCTGTGAGTATCTGTTCAAATCTTTTGGCCATTTTTAAAAATTGGATTGTTTGTTTTCTTGTCATTCAGCTTTAAGAGTTCTTTATGTATCTGGATACAGTCAAACATTTTCTCTTGGTCTGTAGATTGTCCTTTGATTAATGGTGTCTTTTGAAGAGCAGAAGTTTCAGTTTTTTAATAAATCCATTTTATCAGTGTCTTCTCCTCCCTCCCTCCCTCCCTTCCTTTTTGGTTCTTTCCAAGAAATCATTGATTAATTCTAGGTTGTAAAGATTTTCTCCTGTGTTTTCTTCTAGAAGTTTTATAGTTTTACCTTTTACATTCAGTCTCTTGTCCATTTTGAATTAATTTTTGTGTAGAGTGTGAGGTAAGGATCAAGGTCCATTCTTTTTCGTATCGAGTTTTCCAAGGATCACTTGTGGAAAAAACTGTCTTTTCTCCTTTGAGTTATCTTGAAACTTTTGTTAAAAATCAACTAATCATATATTTGTGAATCTTTTCCTAGACTCTATTATGTATTGATCTATATGTCTATCATGCCAACACCACACTGTTTAATACTAAGTCTTGAAATAAGTAGTATAAGTTGTCTAACTTTGTTCTGTTTTGAAATTGTTTACACCCTCGAAATCCTTTCCATTACCATGTCCTTGAAACTATGTTTTATTTTTAATTTATTTTTTGTTGTTCTTGTTACTCATGAAAGGGCATTTTAATATTTAACCTTGGCACCTAAGGCCCTCTCCAGTTAGGCTTTAGTCTACTTTTTCTACCTTTATTTTCTCCTTTTTTTATACCTAACAAGTACTCCAGGGTCCTGGTCAGTATTTCTATATTTACCTCCTTTTCTTTGATAATACTCTTTCCTTTGCTGAAAGCCCTTCTTCACCTCTCCCTTTTAAAATCCTAATCATTTTTCAAAGTCTCTCATTTCTTTATGGTGGTGCTTTTCTTACTAGGATATTACAGTCCTTTAAATATTTGTCACATTCTTCTTATTAAATTGCAAGCTCATTGACTGCTTTACTCATCGTTGATCCTCCCGTAGTGTCTCACTAGCCCAGAGCATGGCACATAGTTAATGTTCTGTAAATATTTATTGAACATTTACATAAAAAATCTTTAAAATAGAAAGCCTTTAGGGTACCTTAAAGTATTAGATCTCCAGTGTGGCTTGTTGAGTGAATAAGCAGATATGTAAGAGTATACTACCTGCTGCAGGTATCATGCTGCCCCCCAAATAGATCTTTTCGCACGGCTATAGTTTTAGAGTAGGGAACAGAAAGAAAGAAAGGGGCCATTATTTCATCTAAATAGTGTTCACCCAGTAAAGTTGGAGGACTGCTGTGGGCAATTACCCAACCTCTGATGTAATCCGTATCTTTCTCTCTTCTTTTATGACAGTCCTTTAATTTAACCTGTGTTGGTCAACATGATTTTTTACTGAGGACAGGCACTATTTATGGTGCAAGGGTGAACCAACTAAGCCCTCAATGACCTGTATACAAATGATAGACACATGGATATTTTCTGTATGCCATGAGTAAGTGCGGAGATGGGTATCATGGTAGAACAGAAGAGGAATACTTGGGTGTTTGGTTGCCCTTTTAGGTTCTCATAGGCCTATATCTAGGTGTATAAATTGGGGAGGACCAAATGTGCTTTGCTTAGCCCAACGTTCACTGACTGAGCAGTCTATTTTCAGATAGTTCTTCAGATACTGAAAGTCATCCGTCATTGCTTAGTTTTATACACTCTTCCATTTATTTATACCTACTGTCGTTTGCTGAGATCATCCCTTCAGAAAACATTTTCTTGAGGAGCCATGATGCGCTGGATGCTAGTGCTGGCACTAAAATAAAAAAGACCTGCCTCCTGGAGGAGTGGACCTTTCATTTGAGGCATCAGTATTCAACAAATGCTTCTATATCCCAAGGAAGTACTGTAACATATACAGATTTGTGGAAAGCTAGTTTTGTGACCTTTGAATCCCTTCACTCACATAGAGGATATCAAAAGAGGGAAAGACTTCATTAGGCTAATTTCTCTGGAATGTCATTGGAGTGCTGTGTGTTTTAGTCCTGCCTTTCACAAGTTAGGCATCTGAATCTTTCCTGAAACGTAGTGAGGGGAGCGTCAACTGTAGTACGTGGTCTGCAGCTGAGGTCACAAGGGACTGATGCTTGACTCATGCCTGAGAAAGCCTAAGTGTTCTGTGGCAGTAGGCCTGGGCTTGAGAAGTAATTGCACTGCTTTCTTCCAGCAGGTCAGAAGGGTATGTATGTATCCCAGAATATGAATATCACCCTGGTGTTATTTGAAAAGGAATCCTGCCCAAGGAAGTTTTTTGCCAGGGAAAGAAGATCCCTGCAGTGAAGAGTTGTGGGGTATATGGCCAAAGGTCAGAAACTGAGGGGACACTGGGAGGGAACTGTTAGCTAAAGGAGAGCACTGCTCCTGGCAGGAATTTTGCACTTGGAGGCTCATACCCATGGAAGAATGCATATGCACTTCCCAAGAGAAGGAAAATCAGCTTTAAGCACCTGCCGTATTCATATAACGCTAGGTCATTTTGGTACAGTAGCAGACAAATAAGAACTGTTCTGTGATGCCTGAGCTCTTCTCGACTCCCTGACCTTGATCCTGGTGGGGTCAGAAAACTTGGAAGATGGCATTGGAAGCTGGCAGAAGAGAAGCTTCTTGGTGAGAAGAGAAGGATCTCCCTCACTGACAGTGGCCGGCTCTTGGCAGGCCTTAGCTGAAAAGAGAACATGAGATGTAATGTTAACTGTACTTTGGAGTTTTGACTGTTATTTGGATGTAGTCTTTAAATTTTGAAAAATTTTAAGCCTACAGAAATGGTGAAATAGTAATCTAATAAACACCTCATACCTTTTACCAGGTAACAACGTTAGGTACGAGTATAGATTATATATACGGTATACTTTTTTGGCCAGTGGAATGGGAATGAACCATTTGAAAATGACACTTCACTCTTAAATACGTTAGCTTTTCTCTCTGAAAAATTAAGATATTCTCCTACACAATGCCATTATCACACCCAAGATTTACCATTGGTACAATAAAGTTATATAATGTATAGTCCATATTCAAATTTCCCCAGTTGTCTGTCTGAGACTAGTTATTTTAAATTACTGAACTGAGACTTACCATTTCAAGTGATCATATGATTTTCTGTTACTTATTAGGGACCAGAAAGTCATGAGGATTACTTGAGTTTTTTTCTCTAAGGCAGAGGTTAGTTTACTGCTGAACAGGTTTAATAGACCAGTAAGAGACAAAAATAAAGTTTTTGCATGAAACCCATCATTTCTGTGTGGTCAACAAGTTGGGTACACTTTTGAAAGGGTATCTCAATTCACTGTACTTTTGCATTGTTCAAGAATAGATTTCCTATAGATGAAACAAAATTGTCAGAGTGACAATAATTGTTAAGCCAGGTGATATGGTTCATTAAACTCTTATCTCTGCTGCTGTGTATGTTTGAAAGTTTTCATAATAAAAAGTTAAAGGATTTTTAGAGTCTTGTGTTTTCTAATTTGTAGATTTGGAATGTTAGAAAATCATGTATTATGTTACACTATTAATATCAGAGGAAATCAATTTATAAAATTAAAACACAGTGGTAATAATATTTAGTTCCAATTTTTGAGTATTTAATAAATGTCAGGCATTAGGCTAAATCTTTTACATGTTCCACATTCACATTCCAGCATCTCCAGGTAAATTTTATTTATTTCATTGAAAAACAATCATTCTTTGGAGTTTATTACTCAGTTTGAAGGTTTACCTTGTCTTTTCCTTAGTTTGTCATTTCTCTCTGAAGTGGAGGAGGGACTGAGCCTAGGATTGGTGCTAATAATGGAGTGGATGACCTGGGTGAAGGTTCATGTTGGGTTCAAAATTGAAGCTAAAGGTTATAAGAAGCAGGGTTGAGTCTAAGGGATTTCAACATATTGCAGTGCTGGCTCTAACTCAAATTTATCAGGTAATACACAATTCTGAATAAGATGGCAGTGGGTAATTTCTCCCAACTAAAAATAAAATAGTCCTAAAACCTAGTGTTTAGCTTTGTTAGAATTTATTTAGAGTTTCAAATATTTTGTGTATTAGCCATAGTGATAGTTTTGGTGTGGATAGAATTTTTTTATACTTTTAATAATTTAATAAATTTTGTTCTCACAATCTTAATACTAAAGGTAGGATCTTGTAACTTTATCCTAAAAAACAGTTTTGATGGAAGTCAATAAAATACCACTCTGTCTCTGTATACATTAGATATATTAGTGACTTCTTTCTTTTTTTTTTTTTGCGGTACACGGGCCTCTCACTGTTGTGGCCTCTCCCGTTGTGGAGCACAGGCTCCGCACTCACAGGCTCAGCGGCCATGGCTCACGGGCCCAGCCACTCTGCGACATGTGGGATCTTACCCCTGCATCGGCAGGCAGACTCTCAACCACTGTGACACCAGGGAAGCCCTATTAGTGATTTCTGAGTGTTAAACACAATTTATGTCTTCCTTTTTGCTTAGTATATTATGTAAAGGTTTTAAGAATGAATAATTAAAGGAATTGCACTGATAAATGAGACGATTGTTGTTGACCTTTGTAAGAGACAATTTAGTCATCAGTGTTCAGTGTTTTTTAGCAACACAAAGTATTCCTGTGCTGGGCATTTTCATATAATTCTTATAAACACACATTTGAAAATATATGCCCTGATGGTTGTCCCTCTGTCCTGAAGCTCTCACTGCTTCTTCATTACCTAAATGTCCTCATTAAACTTCACATTCATACAGTATATTCTTTCAGCTTAATAACCCACAGTTTGACTTGAGAATCATTTGGCTTGTCAAAAGCTTAGAGTTCTGGGAAATAAATTTTTTGTGTTTATTGTGAAGCTAAAAGTTATTGAAAATGTGTTATATTTTCATAATAAAACAAGTATAAAAAGATTGCCTTGGGAGCTAGCTAACTATTTTCTTATTGTCCTTAGCCTCTAGGGAGGTAGTTTAATCACTTGTGATAAAGAAATAGCTTGGTTATATTTTGGCAAGTTGACTTGTATTCAGTTTAGATCATAATTTATGAAAATGCTAGGGTCATAGGGAATGTTGTATTCATTCATCCATTCAACAAATATTTATTGAGCACTTACAACATGCCAGGCTCTGTGACAGGCCCTGGGGATACAATGGTGAGCAAAAACACGGTGTCTCTGCTTTCTAGAAAAGAATGGTAGTTGTCAGAGAGCATGATCTGGTCAGGTAGGAAGGGCTTCCCTGAGGAAGTGTGCGTTAGCTGCTATCTGAAGAGTGTTGCAGTAGGAGCAGCATGTGCAGTGGAGGCTGCAGGGCACGTTAAGGACCTGACAGAAGGCTGGGGAAGCTGATGTCCAGAGAGTGCACGCCTGCAAAATGAGGCTTGCGAGGAAATTGGTTTTGAGAAAGGACTTCATTCTTTGTAGATGTTTTATGAAATCAACAGTTACCTTTATATTGACTTCTGTGTATCTGTTTTAAAATAATAAACTGTTTTCAGATACTCACAGATTTGAAGTTCCCTTAGAATTCATTTTTCCCATTTTCCCCCTAAATAGTAATCCATTCTGAATGGCCAACTCCTGCTTGAATATACAGGTATACCTTGTTTTGTTGCACTTCTCTTTATTGTGCTTCGTAGACGCTGTGCTTTTTTTTACAAATTGAAGGTTTGTGGCAACCCTCTGGTGTCAGATGATGTTTAGTACTTTTTAGCAAAGTATTTTTAAATTAAGGTATGTACATTGTCTTTTTAGACATAATGCTATTGCATACAGTAGACTACAGTGTAAACATAACTTTTATATGCTCTGGGAAACCAAAAAATTTGTTTGACTCAGTTTATTGCCATGTTCGCTTTATTGTGATGGTCTGGAACTGAAACTGCAGTATCTCCGAGGTATGCCTGTACCTAGCCCAGTGGCAGCTTCATTTTTAGACACCTTTAATTATTAGAGTTCTTACTTTTGTGAAGCCAGAATTTTGTTTTCTACTCATTGATTCTAGTTCTCTGAGGCAAAATGAACAAGTCTCAGTTTGTTTTTAGATGCATTCATGTATGTGGAGGCTACTGATGTATAGCTACAAGCCTCTTTTTTTCTAGACTTTTCCCCTTAATATTTGAAAAACTTGGAATATATACAAAATGAGACAGACTAGTAGAATGACGCACCCTTCCTGCCTTATTCTGCATGTACCCATTGCCCGTCTTCAGCAATTATCAACTCATGGCTTTATTTGAAAGACATTGGAATGAGTATTTTCTTTGTACATGGTGTGGTACTAGTTGTTGGAGCTATAGAATAGGACCTGACACGGTTTCTGGCCTTAAGAAGCTCACATTCCAATGGAGAAGAAAATAAAATCAGTTAAAATAGTACAGCATGATGCATACAGTCATCTAATTTGCAAGAGAATTATAGGATTATGAAGAAAAAGTACAGGAAAGGAGCTTTATCTTGATGATAGGTAGTAGAACTGGAGGGGTGTTGGGATGGAGATTAGTATACAAATTTAGGCTCTGGAAACACTTCCAAGGGAGTCTTGGAGAAAGTGAGCAAGTTAAGTCAAAGTTCACCAGACATTAGGAAAGTCTAAGATACCGCCCCCAGTGGAATGTAAAATCTTGTCTATATGTACTTAAGTAGGTATTTCTGTGGAGAGGGCCCTTAGTTTTCATCAGACCTCAGAGGTCTGTGATAAAATAGGGCCATTACATAGTCCCTTATAAAGGAATTGGATTTGGTAGTAGTTAAGGATTTCTTAATGGTCAACTTAAACCCTCATGAGGGTTGAAAAACCAAGAGACTCAGAGACAGATGTTTAGTCAACTGCAAGTAATGTTTATTATTGCAAATAGATAGGAAAATAAGTATTTGTACTCTTCTTATAGCCGAGAAATCAGTTATGTAGATAGTTATAGATTATGTATCTTAAAATATGAAATAATTGGTTTAGTCGTTTTACCCAGAGGCCAGGGATTCAACAACTGGAGAGATGATATCATATCCAAAGTAAAAATACTGCTTCTTTCCCCAGACAGTGTTAGTTAGGGTCCTCGCTTAGTCCAGTTTGAAAAGCAAGTTGTGTGAACACAGGAAGACTGAAGAGTGTTAAGAGTTGTGCTCAGATCTATTCTTCTTTGTTGAACCTTACCAAGGGTGCATCATTAATGTTTATCTTGATACTTACCCAGATTTGCTCTTGCTTGAATTTTGCAACCCAAGTAATGTCTTTTGGTACAACTATGTGAGAGCATAAGCATATACTTGCACACACACTAGTGCAGTGGTGTAATTTCCTCTTAGAGCTTTTCTATCCAAGGAAGCAGGTACTATTTACTGTATATACTAGACAATTGGAAGCATGTGCTTCCCGTTCTCTCTAATCTTTGCTTCTGTTTTTTCACGTTGTACTTGCTTGCACACTCTGTATACTATAGGCATCTCTATGGTTTAGGTTCTATAGGTTCTGGAATAGATGTGTGACAAAAAAGCTGTAATGTAGGGCTTCCCTGGTGGCGCAGTGGTTGAAAGTCTGCCTGCCGATGCAGGGGACACGGTTCGTGCCCCGGTCCGGGAAGATCCCACATGCAACGGAGCGGCTGGGCCCATGAGCCTTGGCCGCTGAGCCTGCACGTCCGCAGCCTGTGCTCCGCAACGGGAGAGGCCACAACAGTGAGAGGCCCGTGTACTGCAAAAAAAAAAAGCTGTAATGTAGTCTTTTTTATTCATTCTTAATGTCACTTGGTGCTTGAATATTGTAGTTGACTATTTGATCACTCTTCTTATGTATGATTTGCTTGTTTATTTCTTTGCTTAGTATTCAGGAATTACATATATATTCTAGCAAAAATGGTCAACTCAGATTACTTTTTGTAAAATACCTTGGCAATTTCATTGACACGGCTTTATGCTGCATTTTGTTCATGCATATGGTCATTTGTTATGTTTGAGTGTTTCTAAAATGAAATTATTTGATAATTTGTGTAAATTATCTTTAAAAATAAAATAAAATGACAAGGTTTATCCTTTTGAATTGATTGGATGTAACTTATTAAAATCATATTATTCTCCATAAAACAGACTTACAAAAGTCTTATTTCTTCTTTGTGTTCAATTACATAATCAAATAAATCATATCTCCCTTTAGACACGCCCCAGTTTATTGAACATTTTACTTTGATTTTCATAGTGAGCATATAGACAAGATAGGTGGCTATGTAAATTATTTGGGATAAATTTTATAAATAGTACTGAAAATCAATTTCACAATTCTAAGTGTCACTTCTTTTAATGCTTCTGTTTGTAGAATAGGGTACTGAACAATGCAGTGGTTAAAATATATAATTCTGGGGGCTTCCCTGGTGGCGCAGTGGTTGAGCGTCCGCCTGCCAATGCAGGGGACACGGGTTCGTGCCCCGGTCCGGGAAGATCCCACATGCCACGGAGTGGCTGGGCCCGTGAGCCATGGCCACTGAGCCTGTGCGTCTGGAGCCTGTGCTCCGCAACGGGAGAGGCCACAACAGTGAGAGACCAGCATACCGCAAAAAAAAAAAAAAATATATATATATATATATATATATATAATTCTGGCCCTCAGAGAGTTTATATTCTAATAAGAAAGAAAGGCTAGTGTATAAATAACTTCAATGGAATACATAGTGTAAGAGAGGTACAAATAAAATTCAGAGAAAAAAAGATTTCATGTTAGGCATTTCTTAAAAGGTGTGATACTTGAGCTGGACTTTAACTGGTAGAAAATTGGCAGGGGGAGATTTGGGGAAAGGATATTTCAGGCTGATCACATAACAGGCAAAAGGTACAGAGTGTATCATTGAAGGGTGTCTTATGGTCCTACATAGGGAGCAGACAGGGAGCAATTGGCTATTGGACTAGAATAATTGGGTTTAACTGTGTAACCATATATAGATCTTACTTGTTAGGCATTGGACAGCCCTTGAAGATTATAGAACACCTCTTATGTGTCAGATCTGAACAGGTCTTCTGATTTATTTATAACAACCCTTGTTTAATAGATATTACAATGTTTATTTTAAAGAAAAGAAAAACTGAGGACCAGAAGCGTTCAGTGACTTACCCAAGGTCTCATGACAAATAATTGTCAGAGCTAGGATTCAAACCAAATGTTTTTTTGAACCTGTGTGTTTTCTGTCTTTTAAGTGGAAGAATGAGGCAGGCTAAACTTCAGGAATGTTACCAAAGCAGTTGGTTTCTTGGATGAGGGAGTAATACTGGAGAGGCATGGTGCCCAATTGGGAGTCTATTTTAGTGTTTCAGACAAGTGGTAATACAATAGGAATGAAAAAGAGAGTTTGTATATGAGATTAAGGAGGCAGAATTGTCAAGTCTGGCTAATTAAGAACGCATGCATTTGCAACCGTGCACCTCAGATTGGGACTTGAATCCATGTGCTGGGACTGGAACCCCGCCAAAACCCAAGTGAGATCACACACTTGGTTTCAGAACTTAATGAAGCTCAGGTTCTTGATGTCTCAAGAATTCAAGTGAGGGACAAAATGATAGGTAAGAAGTGGATTTATTTAGAGAGAAAAACACTCCACAGACAGAGTGTGGGCCATCTCAGAAGGCAAGAGTGGCCCCAGGTATGGGGTTGTCAGTTTTAAAAAAAAATTTATTTATCTTTAGCCGTGTTGGGTCTTCATGCTGCACGCGGGCTTTCTCTAGTTGCGGCGAGCAGGGGCTATTCTTCGTTACGGCACACGGGATTCTCATTCTGGTGGCCTCTCTTGTAGTGGAGCACAGGCTCTAGGCGCGTGGGCTTCAGTAGTTGTGGCATGTGGGCTTCAGTAGTTGTGGCATGCAGGCTTCAGTAGTTGTGGCTTGCGAGCTCTAGAGCACAGGCTCAATAGTTGTGGCGCATGGGCTTAGTTGCTCCGCGGCATGTGGGATCTTCCCGGACCAGGGCTTGAACCTGTGTCCCCTGCATTGGCAGGCGGATTCTTAGCCACTGTGCCACCAGGGAAGTCTGGGGTTGTCAGTTTTTATAGGGGTGAGTAATTTCATAGGCTAATGAGTGGGAGGATTATTCCAACTATTTCAGGGTGGGGGGGGAAGGGGTGAGGATTTCCAGGAATTGGGCCACCGCCCACTTTTTGATTCTTATGGCTGGCCTTGGAACTCTCATGGCGCCTGTGGGTGTGTCATTTAGCTTGCTGATGTGTTACAATGAACTGTACTGAGGCTCAAGGTCTAGTGGAAGTCGACTTGTCCAATATTTTGGACCCATTTGGTTCTAATCAGTTTATGTCATGTCCTGGGGCTTTGTCATTCTTCAAAGGTTGTGCCCTGCCCCCTTCCCTCCAGTTTCACATTTAGGAGGTACAGGGAAGCCTGGAAAGAAAACAGAGAGCCAGAAGAGTATACTATTATGGAAGTCAAAACAAGAAAGTTTCAAAGATGGGGTAATGAACTACGTTAAATACTATGTAGACTTGAAGGTACATGAGTGAAGTAGACCAGGACCTTGTGGGGCTCCCAGGTACAAGTCCTTTCCCTGTCCCCTGTTTCTTGTTTGTAGAAAATTGGCTTCATTTAGCCTCCATGACCTTCCCTGAGTTCCAAAGGGCAGGTTCAAACAGTTGCTAATCAGGGAAGGGAGGGGATGCAGAGGCAAGGGAGGAGCATATAAGAAACAGTAGTGCAGACTTGGGGCTGCCTGGTTCCTCCTTCAAGGAATATACATAATATCTTATCTGAAGTTCTTATGCAGGTGGAGGATGGCAACTTCAGGCTGAGCACAAGGTTCCTGGAGCACTGCCCTGCTACCTCACCACCAACCAATCAGTCTGCAGCACTCACCCTAAATTTTGCCTATAAAACCTTTTCCCCCAGAACCATCAGGGAGTTCGGGGTTTTTGAGCATGAGCCACCCATTCTCCTTGCTTGGTCCTGCAGTAAACCTTTCTCTGCTCCAAACTCCGACTTCAAGTTTATTTGGCCTCACTGTGCCTTGGCACACAAACTTTGTTCAATTACATGAGGACCAAGTGAAGCTCATTTGGTGTTTGGTGACCACTGGAGGCTCTTGAGGGCAACTTTGGCAGAGTAGTATGATTAGAAACCAAATAAAGGATTGAAGAGTGAGTTTGAAGATACACAACTATATGTCTTCACTGATGTGGAGACAGTAAAATAGACTCTGGTGAAGAATTTAGTGGACAGAGTTGAAATGGTAAAGGATTAAGGCAAAGGATTTTAATGATTGAGGCAAATGGATTAATTTGTCAAAAGCTACAAAGGCATAGGTGGTTAAGAAAGGGATTGAAGCTTTTAGAGAGGGAGTGATTGGTGGTTCATGGTCTTAATTAAAGGATAGTGGGCATGTTTAACACAGGTATGTGGGCTAAACTTTGAGAGAAAAATGATTTTTTTTCTTTATGAGTTGGCAGGGAAATAAAATATGTGGGATTGACACTGTGCAACTCAGATAGGACTTGAACCCACGTGCCAGGACTGGAACCCAGCCTAAACCCAGATTGGGACTTGAGCCCACGGTCTTCTAATTGAAATCACACACCTGGTCTCAGGACTTAATGAAGCTCAGGTTCTTGATGTCTCATCGCAGAAAGAATTTAGTGAGAGACAAAGTGATAGGTAAGAAGTGGATTTATTTAGAGAGAAGCATACTCCACAGAGAGTGTGGGTCATCTCAGAAGGCAAGAGGTCCCCCAGAATGTGGTGGTTAGTTTTTATGGGCTGGGTCATTTCATAGGGCTAATGAGTGGGAGGACTATTCCAACTATTTCTGGGGAAGGGGCAGGGATTTCTAGGAATTGGGCCACTGCCCACTCTTTGACCTTTTATGGTTGGCCTCAGAACTGTCATGGTGCTGGTCGGGTGTGGGGGGGTTGTCACTTAGCATGGTAGTGTATTACAGTGAGCGCATATGAGGCTCAAGGTCCACTGGAAGTCGAATCTTTCCCTCGCTTGGATCTAGTTGGTTCTAATCAGTTTTTGTCATGTCCTATGGCTGTGTCATTCTTGTAAAGGTTGTGCCCTGCCCCCTTCCCTCCTGTTCCAGGCTGAGTGTCTACTTATAATTTGTAGGAAGAGTTTAGTTACTCATGTTAAATGACTTAGAAAGTTTATTGAAGGAAAAGAGTGGTCATCTACTAAGAGTGAATAGGCAGAAGTGGTGTTGAGAACTTTCAAAAAGAGGAAAAGATTTTGGAACAACTGCTATGGTCAAAGGGTAAAACAGCAAGAATTTCCAAAGCAAGGATTTTTAGCAAGAATCTAAGCGTACATTTTTATTGGGAATTTTTTTCTTGGGAAACAATTACATTTTCTTGTGCAGTTTGAACCTTTTGTTATTCATGTTTGTAGCAGGGCATCTGTTCCCTCTCTTCCTTCCTCTTTTGTTCTTTCCTTACCTGTATCCCTCCTTCTAATTCATTCAACAAATATATTTTGAATGTATGTGCTCTACCAGGGGCTTGAGATATTGTTATGTATAAATCAGATGGTCTCTTCCCAAGTCTTAGGGTCTAAAGTAGATTTCACGAACTCAGATTTTTTTTTTTTAATCTATCTATTTATTTATGTATTTTTGGCTGAGTTGGGTCTTTGTTGCTGAGCGCGGGCTTTCTCTAGTTGCGGTGAGTGGGGGCTGCTCTTCGTTGTGGTGCGCGGGCTTCTCATTGCAGTGGCTTCTCTTGTTGCGGAGCATGGGCTCGAGGCGCAAGGGCTTCAGTAGTTGTGGCTCGTGGGTTGTAGAGCGCAGGCTTAGTAGTTGTGGCACACGGGCTTAGTCGCTCTGCGGCATGTGGGATCTTCCCAGACCAGGGATCGAACCCGTGTCTCCTGCATTGGCAGGCGGATTCTTAACCACTGCTCCACCAGGGAAGCCCTAACTCAGATTCTTAAAGGAGCATTGGAATATCCAGGAATACACCATAGGGCATGGTAGGATCTATAGCCAATTCCAAGGGTATTCTCATTGAGATTAAAACAAAAGAGGTCTGCAGGCCATGGATCATTTCTTTTTTAATGAAAACCTTCTCTGTAGTAGGAATTGTTGCAAATTCTTAACAAACTTTCACTTGTCGCTTCCTATTTTTAGGTTTGTATAGGTTAGTTTACCCAATCAGTCTTGAAAACCTGCTCCAGTAACCAGTGTGCTTTAAAGTTTTGAGTATTTTCAACTGTTTAGTTCACATTATATCAAACCAACCCTTAAAACTTATTAGATTCCTTAGTGTTTTACACAACAGATATGGACTACAAGGGATAAATTCATCTTAACATTTGATTTCAAAAAGCATAAATATTTGTAAACCTTCACCTTGTTTTTCACTGTTCTCTATAGTTTTGCAGGTTTATAGATTGTAATTTCTTTTGTACAGTGTTTTTCCCCCCTCAAAAGAAGGAGGGATAACAGATAAACTTTTGGATTCATTTTCTTTCTTTTCAATCTGAAGTTTAGGTATTTGAAGAATATTATTTCCATCAAAGGATTGGATATAAATTGTTTTGGCAATGAACCCCGTATCCGTTATATATGACATATATTTTAGCAACTCATGTTTTTGCAGGAAGGAGGAGCCCTTCCAGAGCCCAAGAGTGGCTCTTGTCTAATACTCGGAAATGAATTGTCCGAGGAGGCACATGGGCTGACAAAGCAAAAGACTTTATGGGGAAGGGGTGCCTGAGTGAGGAGCAGCAGGAGAACTGCTCTGCCACATGGCTCGCAGTGTCAGGTTTTATGGTAATGGGGTTAGTTTCTGGCTTGTCTCTGGCCAATCATCTTGCTGGGCCCATATTTGGTCTGACTCAGGGTCCTTCTTGGTGGTGTGTGCATTTCTCAGCCAAGATGGATTCCAGTGCAAAGTTTTCTGGGAGGTTGGCAGGACATAAGGACTGGCGTCTCCTCCCTCCTCTTGGCCCCTCCTGAATCCTCCTGGTTACATTTCGGCTGCAGCACCATGTTCCGTGTTGGGACCTCCTGTTGCAAGACAACTCATGCAGGTGGTGATCATCGTGCCTGGCCACGGGGGACGGTTTCAGTCAATGGTTCGTTAACAATCTGATGAACATAAACCACACCCTCAAAAGTTAATGAAGAAGAACAGAAGAATTTTACTTTTCCAGTGGTGTTAGTATTTCCTATACTGTGTGAGCTGCAATAAGATTTTATTGGGAGGTTAGAGCTGTGAGAGACCTAGGTTTAACAGGAGAAAAAGGTTTGGTCTTCATTATACTATCAAAAGGGTCTTAAAAAAAAAAAAGGTCTTGTGCTAGTGAAAACTATGCCTAAAACAAAAGCTTTTTTTTTGGGGGGGGCTCATCTTCATGGATTTTATATTTGATTACCAACCTGATGTATTTTATCATCAAGGAACATGTTATGATCATATTATTTGATCATTTATCTCTACAAATAACTAACTTTGGTTAAATTTTTAATGTGATACTTGCCACTACCATTCTAAAATTCCTTCCTAAAAGCTATGAAGTAAACTGATTTCAAGGTTTCTGTTCTATTTACATTTAGTTGGCTTCATGCACACCTCATCACTGAAATGTTTTGTAGCTGGTAAAATTATATTTATATGAAAAAGGAGAAGTTTTTAACTTATTTCAGCTCATTTGATTAGAAATTGCATTTGAAGCTATATAAAAAAATGAAAAGTCAAGGCAGTCAATAAACAGTACACTGGCCTAAATTGGTAGACAAATCTGCAGAGTACAGAGTGTCTGCATAAGAAGTGCAATGTTTTATCATTCTTTTTTCCCTTTTTACTCAAATCTGTCTTATTTCACTCTGCACTGTTTTACTCTGCATTCTCTATGCTTAAAAATATTTTGTGGAACTACCGTACTCTAGAGATCATTGGTAATTAATGATAACTTTCTACAAGTGTCTTTTGTGGTATCAGCTAAAACACGGGTGCCACGACTGTCTTCTAGAGGGGAGTTTCTTGGCATCCTTGCTTAGAACTGCACCCTGAAAGGATGTGACACCTCACACCAACCTTTAAAGTGAAACTTTATTTCAACAAGGTATACAGTTCTGTTTTTTTGTTTTTTTGTTTTTTTTTTGTATTTTTGCGGTACGCGGGCCTCTCACTGTTGTGGCCTCTCCCGTTGCGGAGCACAGGCTCCATACGCCCAGGCTCAGCAGCCATGGCTCACGGGCCTAGCCGCTCCGTGGCACGTGGGATCTTCCCGGACTGGGGCACGAACCCGTGTCCCCTGCATCGGCAGGCGGACTCTCAACCACTGCGCCACCAGGGAAGCCCAAGGTATACAGTTTGACTCTAAAAGGAGAATCAAGCAGCCCTGAAGGTTCAGGTTTCCAAAGACCGATTGAAGTCAAAGGAGCTATATGGGCTGGCTATGGTTTAGCTACTTTAAAGAGGATAATTGCAGAAAGTTATCATACAAGTTTGAATGGAATGATCACAAAACTCTTTAATTTGCTATGAATACAGCCCCAAATATCTGTTTTGGTGACCCTTACTACTTGACAAACCACTGTAAAACTTAGTGGCTTAAAAACATTTATTTTGCTCAGGAGTCTGTGATTTGGAATGGTCCATTTGGCATAGTTTGTCTTTGCTACACTTTGTGTCAGCTGTGTGGCTCAAAGGGGAGGGCCAGAATCATGTGAAGGTTTGTTCAGGAACATGTCTGCTGGGCGATGCTGGCTGTCAGCTGAGATTACAACTGGGAATCTGGGTTAGAGCACCTATTTGTAGCCTTTGCATGTCACCTGGGCTTCCTTACAGTATGGTGACTAGGTTGGAAGGGTGAGAGGGAGGGAAGGGGGGGACGAGGGAGAGAAAATAGAGCGGGAGAGGAAAATGGGAGGGAGGGAGAAGAGAGCGAGTTAGAGCCAGAGTGAGAGAGAGAGAAAGAACCTATACAGTTGTCCTTGGTATCTCCCCAGGATACCACAATCGGGGGATGATCAATCCTATATTTAAAATGGTGTAGTATTTTCATCCTCCTATATACTTTAAATCATCTCTAGATTACTTATAATTATCAATTATAATTATACAATTATAATTAATACAAGGTAAATGCTATGTAAATGGGTGTAACTACAGTGTAAATACCATGTTAATAGTTGCCCCGTGTGTGGCAAATTCAAGTTTTGCTTTTCACAATTTTCTGGAATTTCTTTTTTTTTTCCCCGAATGTTTTTGATCTGTGGTTGGTAGAATCTGAGAATGTGGAAGGTGCGGATACGGAGGGACAACTGTATTGCCTTTTATAGGTTACCTTTAGAAATCACACAGTATTACCTCTCAGGCATTTTGTTCCTTGATACAAAGCTCAACATAAGCTGAAGGGGAAATTGTTCCTGCCTTTGGGTGAGGGAGTGGCAAGTGCCTGAAAGGGCATGTGGGACTGGAAATATTGCTGTGGCTGTTTTTGGAAAATATAGCCTGTCACAGCTCTACCTGGTTACCTGTATTCTCTTATCTCTGGCTGAGTGATTCAGGTGTGTGAGGTCAGTGTTCAGCAGGTAAATGTACAAAGTAGGTGATAAGGATACAGATTGAAATCCTTTTCTATGATTAATAACTATCTCCTTTAATTACATTTTTTTGTAATTGTATCTTTTTCTGGAACGCTGTCCTTGTTTGTCCATAGGAGGCAGGGTTAAAATTGCAACAACAACAACAAAAACCAAACAAACCAGGATTTTATGTTATGACAGCTTTATTGAAAGGTGCTGTGATGTACTGCAGTTGAATGACCAGGGTTTAAGTCCCAGTTCTGCTACTTTCTAGCTGTGTGATGTTGGGACAATTGCTTAGCCTCTCTGAGTTCATACATCTACAAAGTCAAGGTAATGATTCTTTCCTTATAGAGCTGGTTTGTAAAATAGAGATATTATAGGTACAGGGACAGCTCAGAGACTGGGAGGTATTGGGGTCTCAGCCATTATCCTTAGGCAGGTTGATGAAAATGTGTGATTTAGAATGTTACATTGATTGTATTCTAAAATGATAGATTAGGAAACCAATTTAAGATATGTAATAGATACTTTGATGCTAGAAGAACCGTAGGTGCCTTTGACTGAAAGGAATTAGAATAGAAGAAAAACTATGAAGAACTTCTTAAAGAATGTCTGTAGTTTGAAAAGTATATTATATCTTCTCAGATATAATCAGCTTTTTACTGGAATGAATGTTTCAAAGATTTATTCTTTTTTTTTTTTTTTTGCGGTACATGGGCCTCTCATTGTTGTGGCCTCTCCGTTGCGGAGCACAGGCTCCGGACGCGCAGGCCCAGCGGCCATGGCTCACGGGCCCAGCCGCTCTGCGGCATGTGGGATCTTCCCGGACCGGGGCACGAACCCGTGTCCCCGGCATCGGCAGGCAGACTCTCAACCACTGCGCCACCAGGGAAGCCCTCAAAGATTTATTAAACTAACACTTAGTTAAGGTACTTTATTAAATGCTCTAATACCTTAGATTGAAATGTTTTATATTTAGTGAAAAGTGCTAATATTTTTAGTTTTTATTTTTTTAAATGTGAAAATAATACATATATGTTATAGAAAAGAAGCTAAGGAAACAAATCATCCATGATCCTGTTATCCAGAGGCAGACTGTTAATATTGTGTATTTCCTTTCATATTGTGTATTTCCTTTCATTTTTTTTTTCCTTGAAATTTTATAGTTTTCCATAGTTAGGATCATTGTATGTGTAACTTTATAATCTTCCTTTTTATTTAATTTTATATCATAATCAATTCCCACAAATCATTAAAATTTCATTTATCATATGCATGTATCATGATTTATTTAGTTTTTTGTAATTTTTTCTATAGTACATAATATTATGATGAATATATCTGTGTATGAATGTTTTCATAATTTTGATTTTTTCCATAGGATATATTCCTAGAAAGAAAATTATTGCATCAAAGGGAGTGAATATTTTTTTTTTGTTTGTTTTTTTGCGGTACGCAGGCGTCTCACTGCTGTGGCCTCTCCCGTTGTGGAACACAGGCTCCGGACGCGCAGGCTCAGTGGCCATAGCTCACGGTCCTAGCCGCTCCGCGGCATGTGGGATCTTCCCGGACCGGGGCACAAACCCGTGTCCCCTGCATCAGCAGGCGGACTCTCAACCACTGTGCCACCAGGGAAGCCCGGGAGTGAATATTTTTAAGGCCCTTGATTTATGTTTTTAAATTGCTTTCTGGAAAGTTTTTCCATTTCATATTCCCAGTAAAATCAAAATAGCACTGATTATTCATTTTTTATACAAATTGGTTAATTTGATAGTTAAAAGTTATTATTTATGAAATTTGTATTTATTCTATATTTTTTAGATTGAAAATTTCTTTCTAATATTTATTTTTATTACTTTCATTTTAATTTGCATGGATTTTCTATTTGTTAGAGATATAACCTTTTCATATTTTCTCTAGGTTTGGTAAAATGTCACCACCTATTATGTTTTATTTGGTTTCACTAAACAGCTTAAAATTTGTCATTGCATGCAGAAGACATACTAGAGTCAAACTAACCTGAATGTTGCAGCTATTATTATTTCTAAGGGATAGTAGTTCTCATTTTTAGTGTTCTTAATTTACATAGTATGTTAGTTATTTTTTAGATGTGTTGTTTATTTAAAGTGGATTTATATCTATTTATTCTTTTAAATTATGATTCTCAGACTTCAAATAACTTTATATCTTGGTTCTTGTGAAGAGTTTTTTTTTCATAAGTAGAATTATTCTTCCAACTGGCAAATTTAAAAATTTTGAATGGAATATTTTACTAGATTGTGGGTGACACCAAATTACTCAGATTCTATAAAAGTTAAGGTTCTTTTTTCTTTGAAAAATTTTCAAGTGTTTTAAATTTATAGAAAAGTACAAAAAGGTATAAAGAGTAACACAATGTAACTCTCTCAGCTGTATCAAAACTGAACCTTTTTGCCATGTTTACTTCAATTTTTGTTTGAGAAGTAGAACTTTGTAGACAGAGCTGAGGCTTTCTGTGGTGCCGATCACTAGTTCCGTTCTCTTTTCCCTGGCCTCAGAGTTAGCAAGGATTCTCAGTTTGGTGTTTACATTGCCATGCTTGTTTTCATACTTTAATATATGCGTACCCATAACAAAAACCTTATATAAATGCCGTCTATCCTTGTTCTTCTGTAGCTTGATTTTTTTTGCCCAATATTATGTTTTTAGACTTAACTGGGTTGATAGATGTTGCTGTGGTTCAGTGACTCTCAGAATGTGGTACCTGATCAGCAGCTTCAGCATCACTTGGGAATTTGTTGGAAATAAAAATTCTCAGGCCAGGACTGGATACATTTGTGCAGTCCAGTGCAAAATGAAAATGTTAGAACCCTTGTTCAAACTATTAATAATTTGGAGATGGTAATGTCAAAGCATTACACCAAGAGTGGGGCCCTTGTAAGCATGTTTGTGCATCCATGAGGCTAGCTCTGTTTCAGGCCTCATTCCAGACCTACTGAACAGAAATTCTGAGAGTAGGGCCTGGCAGTCTGTGTTCTAATAAGGCTTCCAGGTGATTCTTATGAATATTTGAGTTTGAGATCATTTGTATTCTCCTGGGCCGACATAACAAAATACCATAGACTGGGTGGTAGAAACAACTGAAATTCATTTTCTCACAGTTCTGGAGGCTGGGAATTCAAGATCAAGGTGTTGGCAGATTTGCTTTCTTTTGAGGTCTCCTTGGCTTGCAGGTGACCACCTTCTTGCTGGCCACCTTATATGCTCTGTCCTCACATGGTGGGTGGGTGTATATCTCTGGTGTTTCTTTGTGTACAAATTCCCTCTTCTTATAAGGACACTGGTCATATTGGATTAGGGCCCACCTTATTAGACTCATTTTAATTTAATCACCTCTTTAAAGGCCCTATCTCCAAATAGAGTCACATTCTGAGGCCCTGGAGGTTAGGGCTTCAAGATATGAATTTTGGGGAGGTACAGTTCAGCCCATAATACCCTGCTATAGTTCAGTGAATTTTAGAGCTATATTATATTCAGTTTTATGATTATAACACCATTTATCTTTTTTGCTGTTGATGGACATTTAGATTATTTTCCATTTTTTCCCCACTGTGTCAGTTCCACTATATCAGTTTCTTTTTCTTTATAATTGCTTTTTCAGTTTTTATTTATTTTTGATATGGTATCTTGGTAGACTTTAAGTGTCCTGATGTCAGTTGAATTGAAACAAACAAAACCAAAATCATGTCCTGGCTTTTGTTTAATAGAAGGCTGGACTCTATAAGCTGTTAATTTTGCTAGCATGTAATTTTAAATAGTGGTGTTTTTGCTTTTTGAGACTGGATTTTCCTTGTAGTCCAGAACATGTGGTTTTGGACCATATTTTGAGTTAACTACACAAGCTACTATTTCCATATATGGGTGGGTCTGTCATAATTATACTAAATAAATAAGTTCCTTTCTCCGTTTGTAAATAAAAGAGAACAGTGACTCCATCATTGTGTATGTTCTGTCTTGAGTTTTCTTGACCTTTGCAGCTCATTATTATCATCTGGGAAAACACTGAATTCCTATTGCTGTCAACTTTTTATGCTGCTACAGTTTATTTGGGAAACAAAGTTATTTTACTAAAAGTTAGGCCTATTTTTAATCAAAAGATAAAGTTTTGTACCGGGCTAGGGCAACATTTTCTCTTGGTGCTGTGCTTCCGCATGTTGGTTATATAATTTATAATCTTATTCCCTTTATTTAAAATTTATTTCATTTATTAAAATTTTATTCCCTTTCCTCTTCCCCCACACCCCACCCTATAACTTCTAACAAATACATATTACATGTGTCATTGATAGTTTTAGAAATTTACTGGATTCATTGAGGGCCCATTGATATCTGGATTTAGACCGTGTGGTCGCCTCCCTAGCTTCTACCCTGCCAACCCTTTGGCTCTTTTCCAGCTTGTTAATTATATCTCCATTTAAAGCCTTGCTGTATCAAAGAGAGATAAACATCGTCTTCCTAACTGTCATTAGTTACTCTTTGGTGGCTGAACGTGGTGGACAAAAAGAAGCTTTAGGATGATACCAGATGAAACTTGTGTGGTCTGGGGCATTATCACCTGGGAGCTTGTTAGATCTGCAAATTCTCAGGCCCCACCTCAGACCTGCTGAATCAGATGCCTTCCCGGTGATTTCCTTCCTTTCATACAGTTCTCTTAGGACAGTGTAGTCTGTATAATTTCTAACAGTGTGCTAGGGTTGATGGAGCAAGTCTTATTGCTTGTCTATAGCTTTTTTTTTCCTTGTGGTAGGGAGAAGTGAGAGATGGGCTAGGCTGAAAGAGTGTGAAGTAAGGGGATTCTGATCCTTTCACTGGCAAACACATGTTGACCTTCAGGGATGGACTCTTCATTATCATTTCTTCCTTCATGTCTTTTCCCTTCATGTCAGCACTAAACTGCTAAATTTGTGTAACCTCTTGGTCTGCATTTGGTGTCCCTAATTTCAAAGTAAAACCACTGGTTTATTGAATGTTTATGGGTATAAGGCCCATGTCTGGCTCTTTAGAAGAGAAAAGGAAATACACGTTGTGGTCCCCACACATGTATTTGGGCTTTATAAGACTTGGGTTCAGATTCTGGCTCTAAACTTGACTTGCGGTGTAATCTTTGGCAGAGTTCTTAATTTAACTCTCTGCATCTCATTTTCTTCTGTTGTGAAATGAAGGTAACACCTACTGTGCATTTCTTACTAGGATGTTCAGGGGATTAAATGAAGTAGTGTATATGAAGCAGTTAAAGCATAATAGGCACTCAGTAAATGGTAGCTGGATGCTATTATCATTATAATCATCATCATCTAGTCATTTCTGTATTTGAACATCACACTTGACTCTACAGGGCATACTATATTAATGGTCTAGGTGACGCTTTTCAGGAATTGCTTTCCTGGCTGGGCGATGGTTCCGTCACTGTGGATAATTTAATTAGCCCTTGCCTGCTGAGCACTGTGGCTGTGGCAGTCAGTAAGAGAAATGTGGTATAGAAAGAGCCGGGGCCTTGGCGTCAGACAGACCTTGATCTGTCATTACTCCAGCAGTCAGTAGTAGCTGTGCACCTTGGGTGAGTTGCTTAGCTTTTCTTCCTCCACTTTCTCATAAGTAAGAAAAGGATTGTAACAACTACCTTGAAGCATTATTATGAATGGGGTTGGGTGGGTGTTATTATTGTGTGGATTAAATGAGGATATATGGAAAGCATATAGTAAGTGTTCACATAGTAAGTTTGCAACAAATATTGCCTTGTTCCTTTCCCACCCTCCACTTGACCCATTGCAGAATTTTAGTGTCTGACTTATCCCTAATATATGTTGAGATTTCTTCCACTTTTTACACTTAGGAGACCAAGAGGCTAGACTGAGAGGCTAAGTGACTTGCTTGCTTGATACTATTGGAACAGGAATAAGTTAACTAAATCAAGGTTATCTAAGAGTTCTTGATTCCTGGGCTGAAATATAGATTTTTGGGGGGTGTTTATAAAAATCATATTTTTAAAAATTGAGATAAAATATATATAACATAAAATTTACCATTTTCACCATTTTAAGTGTATAGATCAGTGGCACTAAGTACATTCGCATTGTTATGCAACCATAGGCCTATATTTTAAAGCCTAGTTTTGGTACTGTATTTGAATATTTATTTCATGCGTTCCGTTTGGTTGGTCCATATATTGGAAAGGACTCTCTTAGTGGCAGATAACAGAATCATTATAGCTGGTTTAAGCAGAAGGGGGGTTATTAAGTTGTAATAGTTTATAGGATCTTTGAGGAGTAGAGGAGCAGAGAGAATGGACTGCAGGCTGAGCTTATGGGAACAGCTCCTGGAACCACACTTCTCATCTGGCTTGCTAAGGGAGCCACAGCCATCTCTGGTCTCAGAGCCATGCTCCCCTGTTCAGGTTTGGAAGCTGGTGACTGAGGAGGCTTGGCTTTTGCTGCTGGCCCCAGAAGAATCATTGTCTTGCCTGCCATCATTGCTGGATGGGCTGATCTGACTGTCCTTGGTAGCTAACTTTCCTTGTTCCTTTCTCCTTTTGTTCTCCTAGGAGTGTTCCTCCTTGGGAAACCTAGGGCACATGCAGATCTCAAGTTGCAAGGGAGTCTAGCAAAAGTACCCTTTAGTGTGTCAGTGTATGTGGAATCTGTATTTAATTTTTAAAATATAAGAACCCCTGTTATAGATAGCAGGGATGCTTAACTTGCGGTTCATGGGAACCCTTTGAAATTATGTACAATATTATGTATGCAATTGGGCCTTTTCCGGAGAAGATCTGTAGTTTTTATTAGAACTCCAGATGCTCTTGGGCCCTGGTAGAATGTTAATAACTAGCCAAAGGCAATGGGTCAGAGAAGATTGTTGGATTGGAGGGGCCAAGATGGATTCCTCTAGTATTAAGCTTATCTGTGATCATAGGGCTGTTAGGACTGAGCAGTGGGCAGACTTAGGGGTGGTGGTAACAGTGCTGTTTCATAGAGGAGGGCAGACCACGGGAGCTGTACATGGGA
Organism: Lagenorhynchus albirostris; assembly: GCF_949774975.1. NCBI lineage: Eukaryota > Metazoa > Chordata > Mammalia > Artiodactyla > Delphinidae > Lagenorhynchus > Lagenorhynchus albirostris. The sequence goes on from NC_083100.1 coordinate 85,644,721, forward strand.
ACTGGCCTAAGGTAGTGATAGACTAGGGTCATAATTCCATTTAGAATGTCTGACCTGTATGTGGATACTGGGAGTCCAGAAACTGGACAAAGTCAAAGTCTGGGTTTGGGTCTGATGGAGCAGGTCAGATCTGAAGTCTAAGTAGGCAGGCCAACGTCATTGATGAGCAAGAAGGCTTAGGCTGAAATGACACACTCGTATGCAAGCAAAGCCTAAAGGAATGGGTCAACAGTTGCTTTTAAGCTCCCCATGATTGTGAGTTTTCCTGAAGAGACTGGGTCATCATCTACCTGATTAGAATGCTACATGAAGCCTTCTTGCATTTAGTGGAAGGAAGCATGGATGATCCACAGATTCCTGCCCACTCTAGAATTCTATGATTTCAAATGCAGTAATTCGTCTTATGCCCTCCAGTTGCTTATGTCAATGCTAGAAGTTCATCCCTGTAGGCTAAGCTATTGTGTTTTAGAGTTGGTATGTTTTCTAGGCTTGATCACTCCCTAGAAGATCAGTCCTTTTGACCACTTCTCCAGTCCTTCTCAGCTTAGGCCCTTTTCCCTCCTCTGCGTGGTGGTGTTGATTGGGGCTTTTGAGCCCTGAGATAATGGTCATATGGTCCTATGAAAGATTTGTACTTGAACTACCACCCCTGCTTCCTGTTTCCTATTTGTTGTCATCACAGCTCAAAGGAGACTAGAATTCATCATATACCCCTTTGTTCTTAGGCTGACTTATTAAAAGGAGTCTTGTCCCCAGAGGATTTACTAATTGAGGTCATGTTGAAACATCTTAGGGAGGGTCCCCTAGAGAAGTTTTCTGGAAAAAATTGAGAAATGCATTTATCTTGATCTAACTGAGCATTTCCTATAATAGCAGGATTAAAAAAAAAACCTTTTTGTTAAATAATTTCAGCATTCATGTTTTATGAGAAAACTTTACATATGGTGAAATTAACCATACATGTGATGAAAGTGTTTTAGTTTCCTGAAATAGAGAGGCACATGAACACCAGATCATTTATCAGTTTAGTAGGTTTGTAAAATTTCTAATTGTTGCTTCAGTGTTCCATTGTTTTCCCTTCCTTTTTGGATCTTTTTATAATTATTACTAATAATTATAAAATTATAAAATTACTAATATATTACAGGCAGATGGAAATCCGAAGAAAGCTGGGGTAGCAATACTTATATCAGACTACTTAGAGTTTAAAACAAAGTATATTAAAAAAATAAAGCAGAGAAAGACATATAATGATAAAGGGGTCAATCCAAAAGAGGATATAACAGTCATAAACATATATGCGCCTAATATAGGAGCACCTAAATTTATAAAGTAAATATTAACAGAGAAATTGACAGTAATACAATAATAGTAAGGGACTTTAATACCCCACTTACATCAATGGATAGATCATCCAAACAAAATCAATAAGGAGACAGTACCCTTAAATGACACATTAGGCCAAATGGATTTAATAGATATGCATACAACTTTCCATCCAAAACCAGCAGAATTTGCATTCTTTTCAGGTACACATGGAACATACCCTACTATAGTCTATAAAAATATCAAATCACTATGTTGTAAACCTGAAACTAACATAAAAATATATATATATATGATTATTACTAGTAATTCTGACAGTCATTATTTTCTACCAGTTAGATATTTGATTTGATCATTTTAACAATATAAAAGGATAATGCTATGGTTACAGTTTCTCGACGGCATACTGTTTTCAGATCTCGGAACCTTCTATATGTCTGTATAGCTAGCATGGGCATTTTAAAGTTTACAGAATCAAGTAGTGGAATTGTAGTTTTAATGCAGGTTTCTGTACTCCAAAATATATATATCTATGTACACACACACACACACACACACACACACACACACACACACAGATGTAATATAGATTTCTACTTGCCTCAGTCTTAAAATTTGCAACAGTTTTGGTGGTATGGTTTGCCTTGTGAAGAACCAAGAGGCCTGCTATTATGTCAGTAAAACTGTCTCATAGGTATGATTGAAACAGTTTTATTAGCAACATATGGGGCATGAAGGAGCCACAGAGGGGAGTTTGGAGTGTGAGGGTGCTGGTCTGTCTTTTTTGGCATGTAATTATATCAGTCCTCATGCATGGTGTTATTTGTTGCTGCCTAGGGAATACAGAAAAATAACTTCTAATGTGGTAAAACAACAACAAAAAAAATTAGAATAAATTATAATTGTTGAGTTTATAGGGAATTATTTGGGTGAAAGATACATTTTTTCCAACCTAAATTTTGTTTGGTCTTTTACATTTTATTTAATCAGTCTTTTAAATTAAAACCCAACTTATTTTTTTTAATGCTTCAGTGAATATGGGGATGAATATATCTTTTTTTGTTATTTTTTATTTGTTAATTAATTAATTAATTTATTGTCTGCATTGGGTCTTCCTTGCTGCGCATGGGCTTTCTCTAGTTGCGGTGAGCAGGGACTACTCTTCGTTGTGGTGCGCGGGCTTCTCATTGCGGTGGCTTCTCTTGTTGTGGAGCATGGGCTCTAGAGTTCAGGCTCAGTAGTTGTGGCGCACAGGCTCAGTTGCTCCATCGCATGTGATATCTTCCCAGACCAGGGCTCGAACCCGTGTCCCCTGCATTGGCAGGTGGATTCTTTTTAAAAATTTATTTTATTTTTACTTTTGGTGTGTTGGGTCTTCGTTGCTGGGCACGGGCTTTCTCTAGTTGTGGTGAGCGGGGGCTACTCTTCTTTGTAGTACGCGGACTCCTCATTGTGGTGGCTTCTCGTTGCGGAGCACGGGCTCTAGCTGCACGGGCTTCAGTAGTTGTGGTGCACGGGCTCAGAAGTTGTGGTTTGCAGGCTCTAGAGCGCATGCTCAGTAGTTGTGGCGCATGGGCTTAGTTGCTCCATGGCACGTGGAATCTTCCTGGACTGGGGCTCGAACTCATGTCTCCTGCATTGACAGGCGGATTCTTAACCACTGCGCCACCAGGGAAACCTGGCAGGCAGATTCTTAACCACTGTGCCACCAGGGAAGTCCAAAACCCAATTTTTCAATAATTTGAATTTTTGGATCATCTTTACATAATAGACACCTAGCTGAATTTCATAAATGGGGAAGAAATTTGTTTCTTTTTCCCTATTCTGACAATGTATGGTTTTGTTTAGTTTCACTAAATATTTATTAATTTTCTTTAGAGATATTTGTAGCTTTTAAATGATTAAGAGTATGCTGATTACTAGATGCTATACAGAAGGCAATATCAGACACAGCCTGTGGGCTTGTGGAGTTTAATTCTATAAAAGCAATCATATATAGATGATGTTTAAATAGTCAATGATAGGAATGATAGACACACATGTCAGCAAAGTGGTTACCTCTGGGAAAGAGGGAGGGAAGTGGGATCAGGGAGGGGAACAGAGAAGTTTCAATTTTTTTTTTTTTTAGCCAAGATTTATAGGTTGTCAGAGATTTTGAAATCAGAGATTCAAGTTGGGGCAAAGGTAGTGGAATAATTGGTTTTGTCTTCCTTTCTTCCAGTTATTTCCTGGCTTGTTCTGTACAGTTTCTTAAAGGTAGGTAAATTGGAAGAGATTAAGGGAAAAGCTAGGGGTAAGGGGGTTAGAGGGTTGTAGATTCTGGAAAAAGCCCTGCAGAAAAAGGTATTGAAATGTTTTTCAAACTTCATCCCAGTTCTGCTCACTTCCTCCAGACTTAGGTTAAATGTAGGCATTTATATTATTGTCTACTCTGAAATACTTATATTTTTTACAGGTGATTTCTCAGTCTTTATGTTGGAAAGTTACTCAGGCAAAATTTCTTTACTCTAGGATTACATTTGGTCCTAAAACTGGTTTCAGAGAGCCTCCGCCTCTGAAATGGATTAATTCTTAAACTGATTACTCTCAAAATGGCTAATCCGTTTCCTCCTGTATGCTGGAAAAATAATATCGAAAGCCAAGCTGTTCAATATTTAGATTGCAGTGATTAAGAAAGTAGCATGGATTATATGTTTATTTCTAGAGTGTGAGCAAATAGGGTCACACTTCAAGTGCTTTTCAAATGCTCGTGACTACTGACTGTCCTGTTTTATGACAGGATGATTTTATCTAAGAGCTATTTTCATGGAGTTTATTTGCAGAATGGAAGACCTCTGCTTGAAAATGTAAGGAAAATCTTTACACTCATTCTCCCTTTGAAAATCAGGTTGAAAGGTTTGTCTATCCTATGAAGAAAAATAAGTACAGTTGAATAGTTTTGTTCTACCTGGAGAACAATACTTAATAGGAATTAGAGTTGTACATTTACTGGGAGTGATTTCAGACATATAAGAAGAAAAAATATTGAGTACTTGCGATATTTTTCTTTTAGAGAATGTGAACTCTGCTAAATGAAATATAAATTAATCGTAATAATCTTAAATTTATCATTTATTTAAGCCTCTCTTTCCTACCAGATCTTTAAAAGAGTAGCTGAGAAATATATTTTATCTGATTTGAATTTAATTGCTATTATTTTTTCCTGGGTAAACTGCCTTATGAACAATGTAGAAGACCTAACTGGCTGAATAATCAAGATTTCACTTTATTGACATTTACTACTAAATATGTTTATTAAAGTTCAAAGAATAATTGAAATAACGAAGTATTATAATATTAAAATTTGTTAAGCATAAAGATAATATATGGATTAATTAAAATAATCCATCTGTACTATAAAATAATGATTAATGGATTGTTGCCTTATATTTGTGAAGCTCTGTGTGTATATGTGTATAGTTATAATTCTCCACAAACGTAATTATTTATATTTCTTACATATGCTGTTTCATTTTATCATCACAACGGTTTTGGAAGTAGGTGGAGTAGGTGAGATTTCTCTTTACTAAATGAGGAAAACTGAGTAGTTTAGTAATTAAATTGTTTTTTCATGGGTAGGGCTGCACTAAAATTAGGGCGCCTGACTTCTGGTTTAGTGCTCTTTCCCACTGGACGTTAGTCAGAATCAGGGAAATTTGGATTTTTCTGGCCCACTGATTCTTTGCTTTGGTCATTTTGTTTTGGTATGTTTCATTAGAATTTTTCCATCCAAGCAAAAAAGCCAATTCTACAAAATCAGTTTTTTGTAATTAGTACTTTTGACTGTAGATTTGGGAGTGAGAAAGATAAAACTTGACCCAAATGACATTTTTTGATTGTATCTCTATTAATCTGGTGCAACATTTTATTATTTAAAAAGAAATTAAGAATTAACTTGATATCATCTGTACTTTTGATATTACAGCAAAGTCTTGGTGATTGAGATGCAAGCAGACCTGTCTTCCTCCTTCCCTTCTTTTTTTTAAAAAAAAGTTTAAATTTAAAAAATTAAGATATAATTGACATATATTAGTTTCAGGTTACAACATAATGATTTGATATATGTGTATATTGCAAAATTATCAGCACAATATGTTTAGTTAGCATCCATCACCACACAGTTACACATTCTTGTTTCTTGTGATGTGAACTTTTAAGATATACTCTCTTAGCAACTTTCAGATATTCAATACAGTGTTATTAACTGTAGTTGCCATGATGTTCATTACTTTCCCATTACATTGGTTTAATAACTGGAAGTTCGTACCTCTTGACCACCTTCACCTTTCACCCATTTCTCCTATGCTCTACTCCCCCACCCCATAACGACCAATCTGTTCTCTGTATCCATGAATTTTTTGTTTTGTTTTGTTTGTTTTGTTTTGAAATTCCACATATAAGTGAGATCATGTGGTATTTGTCTTTGTCTGAGTTATTTCACTTAGCATAATGTCCTCAAGTTTCTTTTATATTGTCACAAGTGGCAAGATTTCCTTCTTTTTTAATGGTGGAATAATATTCCATTGTGTGTGTGTGTATATATATATATATATATATATATATATATATATATATACACCACATTTCCTTTATTTATTCATCCATTGATGGACACTTAGGTGGTTTCCATGTCTTGGCTATTGTAAATAATGCTGTGATGAACATGGGGGTTTAGATACCTTTTTGAGTTAGTGTTTTTGTTTCTTTGGATAAATATTTAAAAGTGGAATTGCTGGATCATGTGGTAGTTCTGTTTTTAATGTTTTGATGATTACTGATGTTGAGCACTTTTCATGTGCCTGTTGGCCATCTGTATGTCTTCTTTGGAAAATGTCTATTTGGATCTTCTGCCCATTTTTAAGTTTTTTAATTAGATTTGTTGTTATTGAGTTGTATGAGTTATATATTTTTGGATATTAACCCCTTATCAGATATATGATTTGCAAATATTTTCTGTAGGTTGTCTTTTCATTATTTTGATGGCTTCCTTTGCTGTGCAGAAACTGTTTAGTTTGATATAGTCCCATCTATTTATTTTTGCTTTTGTTGCCTTTGCTTTCAGTGTCAAATACAACAAATCATTATCAAGACCAATGTCAACGAGCTTTTTTCCTATGTTTTCTTCTAGGAGTTTTACAGTTTCAGGTCCTATGTTTAAGTCTTTAATCCATTTTGAGTTAATTTTTGTATTTGGTGTAAGATAGAAGTCCAGTTTCATTCTTTGCTTGTGGCTGTCCAGTTTTCCCAACACTATTTATTGAAGAGACTGTCCTTTCCCCATTGTATATTCTTGGCTTCTTTGTTGTAAATCAATTGACCATGTATGTGTAGGTTTATTTCTGGGCTGTCTATTTGGTTCCATTGATTTCTGTGTCTGTTTTTATGCCAATATCATACCATTTTGGTTACTATGGCTTTGTAATATAGTTTGAACTCATGAAGCATGGTGCCTCCAGCCTTGTTCTTTTTTTCTTAAGATTGCTTTGGCTATTCATGGTCTTTTGTGGCTCCATGCAAATTTTAAGATTGTTTGTTTTATTCTTCTCTTCCCTTTTGAAGACCTGCCTCAAGCTTGATGTTGGGAGCCTCATGATTCCTGAAAGAATTTTACTTATTTTCTCCCATTATGTTTCTTTATAATGATTATTATTTTTAACTGATGTTTTTGAATGTGTTATACTTTTAAATGGAATTAAACGCAAGTGAGTACTTATGTAAAGCAAATATCTGTTAGTGTACATTAGGAACGAAACCACAAAAAGACATTTGTATGTCTTACTTAGATAAACATAGGATTAAGAAATGGAAATTTGGGGCATTAGAAAGGAATATTTACTTGTCACATAAAACATAGTAATGTTATTAACTATCCTTTTTAGTAATATGTAATTTATTCACACAAAGGATACTGTGACTTGCCTGTAGTAGTTAATATAACTTAGTTATCAAAATGCCTTGTTTAGGGTATGTGAATTAATTGTAATCGAAAGTTTAAATCACTATTAGGGCTAAGTCTTTTTTTTCTTTTTTTGTCCTTCAGTTGCAGCAAAATCTAACTTCCATGTGTTTTGCTACTTTTATATGTCTTTTGGGAGATTTTGAAAAACCAGTGTCTTCTTTCTCCTGTGGAAGTGTTAAAAATCCTAAGAAACTTTCTTCAGATAAAGTTTGTCCCCTTTCAGTTATTAAATGTGCTTTCCTCTTATCTGTGAATTTCACCTTCAGTTTCCTGGCAACTGCTTTTTCGTGTTAGGATCTTTGAATTATGATTAACTCCTTGCAATCTGGCGCTGGTCCCACCTCTGTACTGGAACTGCACTCTTGAAGGTCACTGGTGACCACATTCTAGCCATCTGTAGAATTTTTCCCTCAGTTCTCAATCTCCTTGACATTATAATGCCATATGACCTCGGCTTTTCAGTTACATGAGCACTCTATTTTGGATTTCTGCTTTGAACTCTCTGCTGCCCACGCTTCTTCCTGTAATACCTGTCTTTTCTTTGTGGGGTGGGTTTTGACCTTGTCCTTTGCTAGGTATTTACTTATTGCATTTTGAATCTTATCACTTTAGTGCTTCTTGCTTTGCATTGTGTCATAGATAAATCATCATTTCTCATAACTCTCACTGTGATGGCTATTGCTGGCAATTCTCAGAGCTTCATTTCACATCATTGCCCATCACCCAAACTCTAGTCCTGCACTCCCATCTGCTTTTAGGTAGATGTCCTTTTGCCTCAGAGCAGATCTTTCTCTAGTCATCTCCTTCAGCCTCTCTTCTCTGAATTTCTGAGTTTCTTTTACAGTCACAGTCTCTTAATACCTTGCCATTTTAAATTTGGTGTCGCTTATCTCCCAATGTCTCTTATGTTCTTCAGTCTTTCTTGAAAATATTTCGTAAATTTATCCTGTGCACTTCATTCCCTCATCTTCCCCAAAGTACTTCATAGAGTGTGTAACACTTCCAGTGTATTTTTTTAAAATTTAAAATAGCCAACATAATACATTTATGAAATAGGAAAGGTAGAGTTTATTATTCCAATTTGCAGGTCAGGACATTCATAGTGAGAGAAGTGACTTGTCTGAGATATCATCACTGGTTAAGGTGAGAGCTATTACTAAAGCCAAGCTAATGTGATTTTAAGTCTATATCTGTGCCCAAATCAAGTGACTATTGTAACTTCCTATTAATGATCTTTCAGCTTCCACTTCTCTCCTTTAATTCACTTTACTTGCAATGCTACATTAATGTCTATAAAACCAATCAAGGTAGCAGCTATCAGAGATTGATACAGTGTCTCAGTCACTGTGCTAGATAATATTGTTTAATCCTCAGAACTGCTGTGCAAGGTAGATATTGTTATCCATATTTTATAGATAAATAAATTGAGGCTTACAGGAGTTAAAGAAGCTGCTAGTCATTTTGTGTGATGGGATCAGGGTGGGGTGGAGATTGAAACTGACTCCCAAGCTCTGGTTCTATTTACAACCACATTATGCCCTTTATCAAATTCTTGATGTTACTCTTCTTCCTAAGAACTTACTGTGTATTCCTTTTGCCTTCTTAACCCCATTTGTACCCCTTTATCAACCCTTCCAGACCCTCAATAATTTGTTGGTAAGTTTCTTTTCTATTTATTTTCACCAGTAACCCTCCTCAGTGAATCCTCTGCCCTTTTTTTTTTTTTTTTTTTGATTTGCGGGCCTCTCACTGTTGTGGCCTCTCCTGTTGTGGAGCACAGGCTCCGGACGCACAGGCTCAGGGGCCATGGCTCACGGGCCCAGCCACTCCGCAGCATGTGGGATCTTCCCAGACTGGGGCACGAACCCGTATCCCCTGCATCGGCAGGCGGACTCTCAACCTCTGCGCCACCAGGGAAGCCCCGAATCCTCTGCTCTTGTTCTCATCTCACACAGACCTTATCTAGGCTCACTTTATCACTTTAACTCATGCTGTTTACTCCCTGTGTAGAATAATTTCACCTCCACCTCTTTACTTATCCATAGCCAACTCTTTACCTTTTCCTCATTCTAACATTTAGTAAGCACTTAAAGCATGCATGGTGCTATGATAGCAGTTGCTAATATAGATGAATGGCTCTTGTTGGGGAGATGAGCAGGGAATGGGAGGAGCCACACTGGATTCCCCACTCTGATTTGAGAGCCCTAGCAGAGAGAGGTGTGCATGGGTTGCTATGGCAGCACTCAAGAGGATGTGATTAATTTTACGTGAGTTGTTGGGGAAGACAGAACTGAAGAACTGACCTTTGGGCTATAGCCTTAAAGGAGGAGGGGGAGTTCTCCAGGTGGAGAAGGGAAGGGAGGTGGGCTTTGTGGAAAGAGGACATATTGTATGAATAGAGGGATAAAACCACAAGTGTGTATGCCATATGTTGGTGTGTGAATATTAAAAGTTGCAGGGCTATGCAAGTGGTGTGTTGTCACCAGTGGGCCTCAAGTGACTGGCCTTCCCTTCATGGAGTCATTGGTCTGGTGTTTGACCTTATACTTTCAGACACCTGGTATGCTGGGCCCACTGAGAGTGGACCTCTCTCAGGAGCAGGGCCACGTTAGCCATACTCTTAGAAACTGATATACAGATATTTATATCTATATGTTTGTGTCTTTGTCAATTGATTAATTTCCAATGAGAGATACAACTGTCAAGCAGATTGGATTGCTTGATTTGGCAGATCAGTTCATTGTCTCCCTGTAGGCAGGCTTCTTGGGAAGCCAAGTTGTTAATATGGATGTCAATTGATGATTGAGAAATACAGCTGTCAAGTTGACCCAGCATTTCTGACGAGCACGCTCTCTCTCTTCTGGCAAGATACATGGGAACCATGTTGCCACAGACCACCTGGTGAGCATGGCAAGAGAACCTGGAGGGATATTTGTTTGAAGAAGTATCTCTCAGCTGAGTTAGCTTAAGGCTATCTTACCAACTCTAGGAAGAGTATTGCCAAGGAAACCAGATTATTCTAGTCAACTCAGCCAAGACTTCCTCTCCTGTGGCTTAGTTTGATCTTGTGAACATTTGCCTAGATGGCTTTTCTGATTTCTTTGCTGACCAGTCCTCCCCTTTCCTCTTTTTTTTTTTGCCGTACGTGGGCCCCTCACTGCTGTGGCCTCTCCCGTTGCGGAGCACAGGCTCTGGACGTGCAGGGTCAGCGGCCATGGCTCACGGGCCCAGCCGCTCCGTGGCATGTGGGATCTTCCCAGACCGGGGCACGAACCCGTGTCCCCCGCATCGGCAGGCGGACTCCCAACCACTGCGCCACCAGGGAAGCCCCCCCCCCTTTTTTTTTTATGCTTTCTCCCTTTAGATATGTTGAGATATTCTGTCAAGTTACAGAGAAGTCTTAAGAGCTGGAGAAACAGAGGGATTTTCATCTCTGTTTTGATTTATCTTGTTTTTATTTTAAATCACATTTTCTTATTTTCAGTCACTTGGGACCAAAATCAGGGAATGGTGAATAGCACCCTGAAGCCAAGAGTGTGAGATTTATGGTGGTGGGATGTTGGAGATGAGGCTCGAAAGGAAAGTTGGGACCAGATTGTGAAGGGTCTTGGATGCCATACTAAAAAGTTTGAATTTCAGAGTCCTTTCAATTCAGTTCTTTCCTCTGTGAATTCTTTTTTTCTCCCAATGTCGTCTTTCAATTTAAAATTTTTTATTATCTTCATCAAACAGTTAATATCTTACTATAGAGCATATGATAACGGCTCTTTCTAAGAGATCTTAAGATTTTTAAGAGATCTTACTTAGACCCCTTACGTTTTGACAGATAAATATTAGGTGATATCTGCAGTTTAAATGTGAGGTGCTTGAGAGCTTAAGTTCTGTTTCTGACTCCCATTGTGCTTCTTAATTCAAGCTATTTCCACAACTTCCTCTTTTATCCCCCAGTTTTTAAGACAGGTATTACTTTTTATCTTATCACGTAATTGTTCTTTTTTATCTTATTATGTAATGTGTTTATCATGGTGCTTATGTACATGAATAGCTCTCTTATTAATTAATTATCATGTATCTGTCTCTTTTCTCAGTAGGCAGCTTACCAGTTCCTTATATTTAGGTGGACCTCATACTTACTCCTTTTGCGTCTTATAATACCTAGCCTAGTTGAATTTAAAGCAGTCCTTAGACAATAGAATACTATTTTAGAGCCAGAAGGTATCTTAATCTAGTTCAGTACTGCCATTTTCTACATGAGGAAACGGAGATCCAGGGCAGCTGTAATTTGCCAGAGCACGACTCGTAGAGCCATGGCCAGAACCCAGATGTCGTCATGTCTGTTCTAGCCACCTTTGCACCATACTACACTTGTTCCCTATTTGGCTGAGAGATGTATTCCATAAGGATGAAAGGGACCCTCAAAGATCACTGTATCAACATACAGACTCCAAAACCACTATTTAAAAACTTAATTTAGCAGCTTTTCTTGTTAGTGCTTGGAAGAGTATAGTTTTGAATGTTTTAGATCTAACTGTGTTATGTAGGAAACCACATTAAGAGGCACATAGGGAAAGGAGCTCACATGTTGAACTCTTCCTGTGTTCCTGCCAAGCAGTGTACAGGTGCTTTACACTCATCACCTCAACTATTTATTGTGACAGTCCTGTGAACTGTTATCCACATGAGCAAACTGAGACTCACAGAGGTGAAACAATCTTCAAGTAGAACTAGAAGATGTGGGGTATGAGTCCAGGCCTACATGACTACAATGACTGTGCTCTTACAATTATGCTTCATTGTTACGGCCCTCAGCCAAAGCCAAGAATAGCAGCTGTATTAGCAGGTACCACACCTGACTTCCCACTGAGGGGAAGTCCAGCAGCCATTCCCCATTGTCTGTGGCAGGAGGTGATTGTTGGTGCCTGAGCTGGGTGGCAGTGTCTGACTCACTAAGTAATCTCACATTTTCTAACCATGGTTTGTGGCTCATATTTGTGACCTTTTCTATATGTATCTTATGTCATTGTTCCCTTTTCCATTCTGTGGGAGAACAGTACCATGTTATAAGCCCACATGTCTCATTCTTGCTTCTACCTAAGCCTCACTTTCCATCTTGTTAATGCTCCTCCTTTCTTCCCTTTTTCTCTCCACTCTTAACTCTTGGTGTGGAGAGAAAATTAGATGTGCTTGTTTCAAAGATACTTGAATGGATGAACTTCATTTTTTTCCCCCCGAATTCTTCTGTGGTGGTATGAAGAATAATGGGACAAAAAATATAAAAAGAAGGTGATGTGTAGTCACATTATTTGTCTTCCAGCAAAACAGCTTTTCAAAATAGCAAGATATGTGCAATTCATAACTTATATAAAGTTCATCATTTATATTTATAAAATCTGTGTTTTGATGCTAGATGCAATTACTTCAAGTTTCAAACAATTATTTAAAAATGCTTTTGAATCATCTCCCTAAGAGCTTTCAACACGGTATAAATAGTACACTTTTTAACATTTCCTTTTGCATACCTGCAGTTTGCATCATCTTTGAGATTGTTTACCACATTTTTTTGCAAGGCACATGTGAAGACTCAGCCAACAAATGTCATTATATATGTGGGTTTCAAAAAGCAAATGGGGAAACTTTTGTTTAACCTTTTCAAAGAGTTGTTATCTGGGCTTTCCCCCATTTCAGAGCAAAACCAGATGTAAACCAAGGATGTGAACCAGTGTACATATTTTTGAATATATACCTCCTTTTAGGTTTTGCCAGTGATCATTTTTGTTAAAATACCTCCCCACTGGGAATTTAGAATGTTTCTGGTAAATAGTTCACTATAATCTGGTGATTTCCATCACTTCGCTTGTCCAGTTAAATTCTTATGGATTGTTTCTTAAAAAGAACAACACCATTGTGAGATGAGGAATTGGAGCCGTGGCATTTGATTAAAAGTGTTCATGGGGGAAAATATGCTAAGAAGGCATTAGAATTTTTTCTTTATGCCAAAAAGTGCATTAGACTGGTAGACTCTACAGAGGGAGGTGACTCAACGGAATATCCTGAGGTGGAAGGTATTGGATAATAAGAACACCGAGTGAGAGAGAATAGTTTTTCTTAGCATGGGAAGTATAGTCCCTTTTCTAAGTAGAAGGGCTCAAACCCTAAACCACTGTGTTGAGATGGCATTTTTATTTATTTAGATTTTCCTTTCTGTTTAATTAAAGATTGGCATTAAGATGATCCTGTTTTTTGTTTATTTATTTTTTAAAAATCGCTTATCTTCTATATTGCAAAAAAAAAATCCACTAAGAATGAATTAAAATTTTGTTAGGGGTATTTGTGTTGTGTTTATTCCTTCAGGTTTTAAATTTCATATATTCAGTGCCTTTTACTAGAACATTACATGCTTTATATATGCTTTATAATTATCTAGTACAAACTGTCTCTTATTAAGTATTTGATGGCACGTAAGATGTTTAAGACAATTTCATGTCCTACTTCTTCTACATAGTGAATACTAGACAGCTACTGGTTAAATAAATTAGGGAAGAAATAACCGAATGAGTGCAGAAATATGTGGGGGCATGTATTATTTTCTTTTCTGAGTCAGATTCATGATTTCTATGATGTTGCCTTACCAAATTCTTAAAATACAGATTTACATTAAATGATTTAGGTACTCACTATATAAAAATTCAATATTAAAAAATAAGGGTGAATAAATTTAGAAATAACTAATTCTACAAATAAATAATTATTATAATTTGGAACATCATTTCAGACATTTTTTTTCTCCTTCTGTGCACACAAAACCACCCCCCCACACACATGCCCACATACATACATAGATTTGTAGATGGAGAAATAAGAGATAAATTATAAGGATAGGATCATCCTACATACTACTTTCACTTAAATAAAAGTAATATTACTTGATTTTTACAGAAGTAAAAGAAATTAAAAACAAAAGGAGTTACAGTAATTAAGAGATGATCCCTTATAATAAGAAATATCTGATTTCACTAAAGTAGAAAAAAATTATGAAAAATGGTAACAGATCAGTATCATTATATTTTAAAAATTAACTATATATATTATTGTATCAGTTTATTTCCTGCAATGAAAAGTAAGAAATTAACATATTTCCCTTTTCCTACCTCCTAATTCTTATTACTTATATTAAATTTGTACCTTGCATTTGTACCTTGTGTAACACTTGCCTTCTGTTTTGTAACTAGTTTTCAGTTATTTAGTCTTAGTTTTGTATTTAACAGTATTCAGTGCTTACTTCCTGGTCTTTTTTTTTAAACAACAGATGGTCTTCCGAAGTGGTCCTTAAGAAAATTCCATTCTCGGGGACTGATGCCCCTAAACAAGTACCACATTTTTTTTCTTTTTTTAAGGAGAATATATTTCTTTGGTCAGTAGATGGAGAAACTGAATCCTGCAGGGTAAAATCAAGTTTTGGCTCATACAACTTGATTATAAAATAATAGTTTGCTTATTTAGCTTAAGTATAGTCCTTGAAATATGAGTGTTATTTTCTTTTTCTTTTGTTTCTTAATTTTCTTTTTTGTTTTTTGAAAAATTTGATATGTAGGTCAAGTAGCAAAAACTATATAAATATAGACTCTATGAAATTGAAGTAGAAATTGAATGTTAGGGTCACTTTAAAAAGTTCATATAGGCCACTGCATATGACACAGCCCTAGCATAGTAAATAGCCTTTAATGTTACAGAATTAGTGAAGGTGGTGCATGCCATTAGGAAGGAAAACAGAAACAGAACTATGGAGCCAAAAAAGCATACATTGGACTAAAAGAATACCTATTGGTTCAGTGCTATTGAGGAAGAGAGCTCCTAACAGGAAATCAACTCTGTAGGCATCCTGGGGTCAGAATGCAAATGGTTTTGAAAATCTAACTGGTTTAGAATTCACTCTATAGGAAATGAGGAGTAAATGATGGCATTTTTAATGTTTATTTTTATTTATTTTTAATTGAAAGATTCTTTAAATTCCATAGTGCTTTACAGTTTTCAAGAGCTTCACGCACATGATTTCACATTATCCCATAATAACCCTTTTTGCCCCCCTACCCCTATACTGCCCCTTGTTATTTTCTTTTAGTTGTGTACTTTTAAAAGATTGATGGATTATTTGTGCCAGAAAAGTAAAACCCTGGGTCACTCTCAAAAAGAGTTAGTACTAAATCCAGTTGGTTCTATAGAAGCAGAGGTCCAGTGAGCATCTCCCAGGGCATTCTGAGGCTGTCACCCATGTCACTTCTGCTATACTTGCTGAGATTGCTGACTGAAGTTCTATTTCTGGAAGACCAGAAATGGAAGGGCCCCGTTTCTTCGGGGTACCTATTGGAAGAATTTTCCCGTTTTCTCCTATTAGTATATGTTGTACCTTCTTATTCTCCTTTTCTTGCACTTGATAATGGGAGATAGCATTAAAGCAGCATTGTATTTTAATCATACTCTGTGAATATGGCTTTTCTCTGTAAAGATCCATTCATTCGGAGGACAAAGAACCTGTTTTATCTCTATTCTGTAAAAATAAATATAGTCTATTTACATCCACACATTTCTCCATGTCTTTCTTCTTTAATTCTTTATTTTGACTAATTTCTTGGCTGGCTGAATTTGGTTATCAGGTGTTTTGTTTTGTTTTTTAGGTTTTTTTTTTTTGGTTTCATCTAAGCCTATCTATATCTGTTTATATATCTACCTATATGTATAAATATTTTTTCAAGAAGAGCTCATGGTTGCTGAATTTCTTGAGTAATTGAATGCTTGAAAGTGTTTGTAGGTTGCTTTTGTGCTTTATGGACAATTTGGCTGGGCATCACATAATTGGGTGTTATATCTTTCCCTTAGAACTCTGAAGACATTGCCCTATCATCTCCAGATAATAGTGAATGCTGCTATAGAAAAGTCTAAGGCCACTCTTGGTTTTTCTGCCTTTTTACTGACATAATTTATATTTATTTTCTCTCTTTCTTAAATTCTGTAACCTCATGAGGATATGTCTTAGTATTAATTGTTTTGAATCCAGTTTTTCTGGAACGTTTTCTTTTTTAAGTATTTTATCCCACCCCCACCCACACCCCCCCCAAGAGAAGGTTTTCTTTTATTATATTGCTTTTTTTTCTGTTTCATTTGTTCTGGTTTCTTTTGCAAGAATGTCAAGTGTGTATTGGCTAGATCTCTTTCATCTTCTATATTGATTATCTCATCTCATCTCATATATCTTTCAAAACTTTTCATTTTGTGTGCTTTTTTAATGCCCATCCTCTCTTTTTCTTACTGTTTCAGTATTGCATGTTGTTTTTTTTGTTGCTTATTTTGTGGCTTTAATCTATGTTTTTTTTTCTTTTTTTTTCCCCTCAATCTCCAGCTTCTTTAGCCTTACAGTTTGCTGTTTCATCTTTTAATTTTCTTATCTTCTCTTAGATATTTCATACTTTTCGTTGGGTAGCTCATATTCTCTGTAATTTAAACTGTGGAAAATTATTTGTGAGTAATTCCTCTGTTTCCTAAGACATTATCTTTTTTTCATCTGTCATTTGCTTATATCCTTCCACTCCAATCCTCAGTAGTTCTGTGTAAATTTTTTGCTGATTCCTTTCTAGTTCATACTCATTTTTGAATGGACTTAATTCCTTTAAAAACAGGTATTACCTGAGAAAAGTATGAGGTCAGATGCAAGTATTGAGTAGTAGGGAGAGGGGATAAATGACATCAGTTTGCACTTCCGTATGGACTTTTTTAACTTAAACACTTCTTCATCCAAGATGGTTCCTTTGATCTGGGGACATGTCTCACCTCAGTTTGCAGTGCTGTGAAGGTCACTGTGACTTTGAGTTCCTGTGAGTCAAAGGAATGGTTTGGTGATAACTCCTTCCTGTTCCTTTCCTCCCATTTGGCACTATCTCTGAGCTTGGAAGCTAGACATTGACAATAAAAACATGTTGATGTTTCCTCTGTCCTTCTGTGGTATAGACCATGATTTTCTGGAGAAACCTCTTTTATTTTCTCCTAGGTTGATGCTTAAACATCATTGCCCTAATCAGAGTTTCCTTGAATGGGGTTTAGAACTGTTCCAACTTTAGGGAAGTCTTTATCCTGCCTGAGATCTGAGGGGGTGTGGTCAGCATGACTCCTCATTTGATTCCAGGTATCACATTTTTCTTTCTTTCTTTCTTTCTTTTTTTAAATAGTTTGTGGTTTGTGGTTGTGGCTGTGTCTTTGTTTCATTGAAGTTGAGGTATTCATTATTTTTTGTTCTTTTGTTTTTTTTTTTTTTTGGTTTGTTTCTGGAGTAGAGACTAGGGTAACAGTATCTTCCTACTGTCTCTCTTTTTTTTTTTTTTTAACTGTCTCTGCTGGCTCACTGGTGTGCTCGCTGTCACTCCCTCTCATCCTCCCTTTTGTTACCCTTCCTCTCCCCCTGCCCTTAGCTACTTACCTCTTAAATCAGGAGGTTTTCCAAAGACCCATTTTCAGTCCATTTTTTTCCTATGTTAGTTTTCTCTTCCTGAGTGACTTTATCTACTCCTGTGTCATTAATCTTCACCTCTAGTTTAATTTTTATTATTTTTTTGGTTTTCTTTCAGCTTTATTGAGATCTGAAAAAAACACTGTAGAAGTTAAAGGTGTACAGCATAATGACTTGACTTACATATATTATGAAATGATTACCACAATCAGTTTAGTTATCATCCATCATCTCATAGTCTAATGATTTTTGGATTAGCAGTTTGGCATTGACTCCTCCTGAGCTCCAAATGCTTACTAAATACTAATAATACCTCAAAATTTCCATTCAAAATGAAATTGTTAATCTTCCTTGCAAAATGTGGTTCTGTTTACTACCTCATTTAATGGAAACTCATTCTCCCAAATTATTAAGACTTAAAGGGCTTCCCTGGTGGCCCAGTGGTTGAGAGTCCGCCTGCCGATGCAGGGGACATGGGTTCGTGCCCTGGTCTGGGAAGATCCCACATGCTGCGGAGTGGCTGGGCCCGTGAGCCATGGCCCCTGAGCCTGTGCGTCCGGAGCCTGTGCTCCGCAATGGGAGAGGCCACAACAGTGAGAGGCCCGCGTACCACAAAAAAAAAAAAAAAAAAAGACTTAAAGATGTCTCAGTCAACCATAATTTTTCTTTTCCATGCTTCTCTCAACTGATCACTTATCCCTTCTGACTAATATTGATTTCTCTTGTGTCCATTGTGTCTTTACATTGAGACTGTAAGTTCATTGGAGGCAGGCATCTGTCATAGTGCTTCACATATAATATGTAGTTTCTAAAAAAATGTTGATTCGAATCCTTTGAATGCTAATTTTAGCTTTAATAAAAATCTGATATCAAGATGGTTTTAATGTCTTAATCTAAAATCATCCTGTGGTAATTTCACATATTTTACTGCTAATCACCTTGTCTGGATGATAGCTTTTTGTATACTTATAACTCCTGCCTTCTCTTTTTCTTCAGTTCACATATCTATGAAGAGTTTAAGACTATACCATTCCTCAGACTTAAAACCTTTTTGTTGACTTTATTGTTGTTTAACTCCCCCTCCCCCAAATTTTGATTGTTTCCTAAATGATTCAGCTC
Organism: Lagenorhynchus albirostris; assembly: GCF_949774975.1. Classification (NCBI taxonomy): domain Eukaryota; kingdom Metazoa; phylum Chordata; class Mammalia; order Artiodactyla; family Delphinidae; genus Lagenorhynchus; species Lagenorhynchus albirostris. Next base: position 85,663,659 of record NC_083100.1, read on the forward strand.
TTACTAGACTTAAAAATATCATGGTCAACATTGTTGGGCGGTTTCTTTGTGAAAATATTAAGAAGCCAGTGGTAAAAGATCTTTATATTACATTTTAACTTTTGTTTGTAAAATTAGATGTCTTAATTAAAATTGCTTTATATTTAATGTGGTACTTTTATACTGTTAATTCTTAATTATTATTATATTTTGGATTGGGAGTCCCTTAAGCATTAATTTTTTCATACATTGGGAGAGAAAAGCAATAAATGTCAAGAGATTGAGTGAAGAAATCAATTGTATGTAGTATGGTAAAACCCTTGTGTTGACACATACTGGTACATGTTAGCTGTTTGGTGCATACGTTTCTTTATTGGCATTGGGAACATAATCTTTTGAAACCATCATTGTAAAAGTGAAGCTGTCATTGTAAAACTTAAGATTTTGACAATAAGAACTGCTCCTCAATATGGGAAGCTTGTTGAATTTCTCATAAAACCACAAACCATGAACTTCTCTTGGAGAAAGATACTTTTTAAATGACCTGACATGTTTTAAAGAAAAGGTGGATCCTTTTGGTTTATGAGCAGGAGAGCCATTGCATTGCATTTCCATGTTAAACTGCACACACAAGATCTGGATTTTAAAAAGGAAAGAACTTTCTCAGGTGATTAACTTTAAAATAATTTCTTATGTAATTAATTTAAAAATAATGTCTTTAATTTTTAGAGCAGTTTTAGGTTTAGAAAAATTGAGTGGAAGGTACAGAGGGTCTCCCCTCCCTAACCTCCCCCACCATCAAATCCCCACCAGAGTGGTACATTTGTTACAACCCATGAACAAACATTGATCCATCATTATCAACAAAAGTCCTTAGTTTAAATTAAAGTTTACTCTTTTTGTGTTAGACATTCTAAAGGTTTTGACAAATGTATAATGAAACATGTATTCACCCTTGTAATATCATACAGAATAGCTTCACTGCCCTAAAAATCCCCTGTGATTCACCTAATCATCCTTCCCTCCCTCTTTCCTGTAAATCCCCTGGCAAACCACTGATGTTTTTACTGTCTCAATAGTTTTGCCTTTTCCAGAATATCTTATAGTTGGAATCAGGCAGTATGTAGCCTCTTCAAATTGGCTTCTTTCACTTAGCAATATGCATTTAAGACTATTCCATGTGTTTTCATGGCTTGATAGCTCATTTCTTTTTAGTGCTGAATAATATTCCACTGTCTGGATGTACCGTTTATCCAGTCACCTTTTGAAGGATAGCTTGGCTGTTTCCAAGTTTTGGCAATTCTGAATAAAGCTGCTGTAAACATTTGTGTGCAGGTTTCTGTGTGGGTGTAGGTACCAAGGAGCATGATTGCTGGATTGTATGGTAAGAATATGTTTAGTTTTAATTTTGTAAGAAACTGTCAAACTGTCTTCCAAAAGAGGCTGAACCATTCTGTGGTCTCACTACAAATGAAGGAGAGTTCCTGTTGCTCCACCTACTCTTCAGTATTTCAGGTGTTGTTAATGTTTTGGATTTTAGCTGTTCTAATAGGTGTGTATTAATTTACTATTCCCTGATGACATGTGATGTTGAGCATTTTCATATGCTTATTTGCCATCTGTATATCATCTTTGATGAGGTGTCTGTTCAGATCTTTTGCTCATTTTAAAATTGGGTTTTTTCAATACCATATGATATCACTTATATGTGGAATCTAAAATATGACACAAATGAACCTATCTGTGAAACAGAAACAAAATCAGGGACAGAGAATAGACTGGTGGTTGCCAAGAGGGAGGGGTGTGGGAGAGGGTAGGAGTGGGAGTTTGGGATTAGCAGATGCGAACTGTTTTATATAGAATGGATAAACAACATGGTCCTACTGTATAGTACAGGGAACTATATTTCAATATCCTGTGATAAACCATAATGGAAAAGATATGAAAAAGAATGTATATACCTGTATAACTGAGCCACTTTGCTGTACAGTAGTAATGAATACAAGATTGTAATTCAACTATACTTCAATAAAAATAAATTTTAAAAAATTGGGTTGTTTATTGTTGAGTTTTAAGAGTTTATTTATTTTTAAATTTTTGGTGTATTTTGGATGAGTCCTTTATTAGGTATGTCTTTTGCAAATATTTTTGCCCAGTCTGTGGGTTGTCTTATTTTCTTTTTTTTTTTCCCATGTCTTATTTTCTTGACATGTCTTTTGCAGAGAGGAAGTTTTTAATTTTAATGAAATCCAACTTACCAGCTTCCTTCCCCCCAGCCGCCCCCAATTGTGCCTTTGGTGTTGTGTCTAAAAAGTCATGGCCAGGGCTTCCCTGGTGGCGCAGTGGTTGGGAGTCCGCCTGCCTATGCAGGGGACGAGGGTTCGTGACCCGGTCCGGGAGGATCCCACATGCCGCGGAGCGGCTGGGCCCGTGAGCCATGGCCTCTGAGCCTGCGCGTCCGGAGCCTGTGCTGCGCAACGGGAGAAGCCATAACAGTGAGAGGCCCGCGTACCACAAAAAAAAAAAAAAAAAAAAAAAAGATAAAAAAAAAAAAATGTCATGGCCAAACCAGGGTCATCTGCATTTTCTCATGTATTATCTTCTAGGTGTATTATAGTTTTGCATTTTACATTTAGGCCTGTGATCCATTTTGAGTTATTTTTTTGTGAAGGGTATAATGTCTATATCTAGATTCAAATTTTTACCTGTAGATGTCCAGTTGTTCCATCACCATCTGTAGAAAAAACTGTCCTTCATTGAATTGCCTTTGGTCCTTTGTCAAAGATCAGTTGATTATATTTGTGTTGGTCTATTTCTGGGCTCTCTTTTCTGTTCCTTTGATCTATTTGTTCTTTCACTGGTACCACACTGGCTTGATTACTGTGTAATTAATTTTTAAAATAATAATTAGTAAACTATTTAAGTGTTTTTTGTTAAGATTTGTGAAACAAGTTATCTTAAACCAATTTCTTATATTAAGTGTGAGATATGTTATTTTTAAAAATAGATACATTATTGGTAATCATTTTAGTAAAATTTATGTACAGTAGAAACACTGTCATAATGGAAAGAAATAAAATTGTAATATTTTTACTTTAAAGAAACTATACTCTTATTCAGTAGCTTGTTTTATAAGTTCTGTTGGCTCTTTAATACCTATTAAAGAATTTACTTTTTCAAATATGAAATAATAGTTTAAATGTGATTATTAAAAAGTCTGGATTAATCTTCTAAAATAACACTGTCCAGCATGAGAAATCAATATAGCTGTTCTTATATTTTTTTGAAAGCTGTTGCTTTTTTAGCATTAGGAAGAAATGACATTACTTGTCTGAAATATTTCATGGTGTAAATCAATGTGTAAACCCTTTAGTTTGTGAAACAAATTGAGCTAGAGCTTGCAGGATGCTGATAAATACATGGCACATTTTTTTGCCTGGAGACCTATTCAGGAGAAAAAAAACTAACCAGTAATATAAAGTAATATGTGGTAAGCACAGTGTGGGTGGCAGTGCAGTAAGCTCAGTAGTACGTTATTGTGACTGGTGACTATAAACTAGTGATATCACACAGCTAATTTTTACTCATGGTATCTTTAGCCTTGTGTGTCAGAAACACAATGAATTTACAAAGAAGTCATTAGGTTATTGGGATGATTGTCAGCCATGATCAACTGCTAAGAATGTATTTTTTTATATCAGTTTTATTCAGGTATAGTTTACTTACAGTAAACGGTACCCATTTTAAGTGGGCAATGTGGTGAGTTTTGACAAAAGTACACAGTTGTGTAACTATGACCACAATTATGATTTGGAATGTTTGTATAACCCCAGAAAGTTCCCTTGTGCCCCCTTGAAGTCAACCCCCCCCACCTCCAATCTCAGTGTCCAGTCAATTGCTGATCTGCTTTCTGTATTGTAGATTGGTTTGCATTTTCTAGAATTCTTAGGAGTGTGTTTTGCTAAATGCAGAAGATATGTTCTTGAAAAACTGATGGCAAATTGATTTTTTATAAAATGAACAATATGTTTTATTAAAATTTTTGAGATGCTCAAATGAAGTTCAGTTGGTATTATTCCTCTTATTTTGGGTTTCAAGTTTTTCTACCTTGTATTCTCTCTGTAATAACTTAAATCTATATTTCATGTAGCTTAATATATAAAACCAACTCATGACATGTTATTTTGTAGAGCAAATTATCCTTTAGTAGTTATACTGTTATCTCCTCATTTGCTTATTTATAAAAGTTGATAAACAATACAAGAAATAAAAATCTACACATCCTGTTGTTGTTATTAGAATTCAATACCTTCTTTATTCCATACAGTTGTCATTCAATCGACAGTTTAACCTTGCTGTGTAAAAGGCCATTTGCCTTGTCCTTATGCCCTATTGCTCGGACCTCTGGGAATAGGAGAGTTAGGGTGGATAAAATAGCTCTTTACTTCATAACATTCTGTTCTTTGTGACACCTATTACTCATATGTAGTCTATTCTAAAGCATGCTGAAAAGTAGCAGTTGATCTCATGGAGAAAATAGCCCCACCAAGGTGAAATATTAGAATCCTTTCATGACTTTTTATCAAATGTACTGAAACGTTTACCTCTTTTTATAGGAAAGAGTTAAGAATCCTTTGCATATTAGAATGGCTGGAGTTTTCTGGTTTTGCCCAGAAACGTTCTGTTTCTAGAATTTATGCTGCTTCATTTATTAGTCATTTTGAAACTAGTTCTAAATAAAAGCCAAACATTATGAAAAGATTTTTCATCTTTGCTCCACCAAACGTATTTAAATTTCTAGTTAATTTGGAAATCTTGTACTCACATAAAGACAAATAATTCTAAACTTATTTAATACAGTAACACTTTGGATAACTGATGTTCTACTAACCAAATCCTTAAGTAACTGGCATTTTGAAATGATAAATGTATATCTGTTAAGAAATCTTGAAGATCTCCGTTTAAACACTGCTTCACTGAAGCCTTCAGACCAAAGAAAAAATGTGTCAGTAGTCAATTTGAGAGAGACAGTATATGTGGGATGGGACTAAACGGCAATAGATAAGAGCAACCAACTTGAGAACTTAATGGTGATTATCCTTCTCAAAACGAGTCAGTCAATACTCTTTTTTTTTTTTTTAAAGTAATGCACAGGCTACTTTTAAAATTTCTTCATTTTGGGGGATTGTCTTCAGAAGCCCAGGCATATTCCATTTAGCCTATACTGTGATGGCTTACACATAGTCCTCCCTTCAGCAGGTTAAATCAAATGGGAGAAGAGACATAAACTATTACCTGTCACAAAGCAGATTGCACCAATGTTCTAATAGTGGCATCTAATGGTACAGTGGGGAGGGAAAAAATAATTCTGGCTTGGATGTCAGGGAAGGCTTCATGAAGTGATACTGTTTATAAATAGAGTGATGAGTTGCATTAAAATTTGTATTTTTACCCCCATTTACAAAGTTACTATTTACTTTAGAAAATTTGGAAAACCAGAGAAGCATTGAGAAAAAAGAAAAAAAAATTAAATTACCATTAATGTTTTCATAGGCAATCCATTACCTATGGATTACCTTTAGCTATATTTTCACCTGTCACTTTTAATATGGACATTTCTCCATGTCATTAAGTGTTTTTCTGCAACATCATTTTAAATAACTGCATAGTCATTTAACTACTGTATAAGGCAGAGGGACTGGCAGAGGCCAGGTGACAGCAAAGTGTCCACTATGTTTAGAGAATGAGGACATCTAGGTCCACGTGAGGAGAGTGTGGGAAGCAGTTGGAATAGGATAGATTGAGACTTGATAATGGATGCCCAAGGCCTGAAGCTTTGAATCTGTTTTGTAGGTACTCTTTCACCCAGCTACCATCAGTTGTATGAATTCTTCCTTGACTTATGGTCGGCAAAATGAATTGACCTCTGGTTTATCCTCTCGTAATACTTTGTGCATGCACACTCATGCATGCATGTACACTCACATGTTAGCATGCACGCGCACACACACACACACACACACACACGTTTTAAGTATCTATGTGCCTGTCTTCCCCATTAGAATATATCTTTGTGTAAGCGTGTGACAATTAATTCGGTCTGAGTTAAGGAAAGCACAGCAGGTCAGTTCTTAACATTCTTGGTGGTTGGGATGCCATTGAAAACTGGCTGATGGACAGGAGGAAGATGGATTTAAAGGAAGAGAGAACAGAAGGTTATTGCGTTGTCCAGATTTGAAGAAATAAGTCTCTGATGTAATAGGCTACTGAGAGTGGGAGGGATATTATTTCCAACAATTATATTCTGATCATTCCCAGGGATCTCATTCTTAATTTTGGAAATTAACATTTTGCTTTAAACCTTTTTTCTCTTTTTGTTTCCTTTGAGACTAGTCTGAAACAATTTTAACTCTTGATTTTATTAAAATTAAAAAAAACAGTGATGTTTTGGTTACACAGTTGATTAATATTAATTATGATCTGAAATACCATCTTAATTACATTTGGTTAAAGAAAAACACTAAATAGTGTTTTTGGAATAGAATTTTGGATGAAAATAATTGGTAAAAATATATTATCATTTATGGCCATTTCCTTATTCTAGCAGATTCATTGTCTAAGAATGTTAACCTTAGTATTATCAAAAAGATTCTTTAGTAGATGAAATTTGAAATATTATTAGAACATTCCTTTATTCTTATAAAACATGACTAATTTCTCCACAAAATTTCAATATTAAAAATAATGAATTTTCACCAAGATGAATGTTTATTCAGATACTGAAGATTTGGTTAAGGATTTTCCTGGTGGCACAGTGGTTAAGACTCCGAGCTCCCAATGCAGGGGGCCTGGGTTCAATCTCAGGTCAGGGAAGTAGATCCCACATGCATGCTGCAACTAAGAGTTCGCATGCTGCAACTAAGAAGCCTGTGTGCTGCAACTAAGACCTGGCGCAACCAAATAAATAAAATAAATATTTTAAAAAACGGGACTTCCCTGGTGGCGCAGGGGTAAAGAATCCACCTGCCCATGAAGGGGGCACGGGTTCGAGCCCGGTCTGGGGAGATCCCACATGCCGCGGAGCAACTAAGCCTGTGCACCACAACTACTGAGCACCTAGAGCCTACTACCGAGCACCTAGAGCCTGTGTTCTGCAACAAGAGAAGCCCACTGCAATGAGAAGCCCGCGCACTCCAACGAAGAGTAGCCCCCGCTCTCTGCAACTAGAGAAAGCCTGTGCGCAGTAACGAAGACCCAACACAGCCAAAAATAAATTACTTTAAAAAAAATGTTAAAAAAAAAAGAATTAGTTAAATGTTGTGTATTTGCTTATTGATTGACTGCTTAAAAGCAAGGCCAAATATTTTTATTTAAAAAGATGCACCGTATAACGAATTTTTGAATAGCATACCACTGATGAATCTTTACTTTCGAAGATGCTTTTTATTGGCTAGTGCTCTGCTAAGAACAACAGACTAATGTATTTAGAAATTTTCATGATGCTAATTACAATTTATTAAGCACTTACTGTATGTCAAGCTCTGGCTCGAATAGTTAAGGGACATTCTGTTATTTAAAAACACCCCCTGATGAGGTGGGTCTTATCTATTATTACATGAGGAAATTGAAGCTCAGAAAGGTTACGTTTCTTGCCCAGGATTACACATGTAGCAAGTAGCAGAGCAGGAGGTGTTTTTCTCTGGTTTGTGTGTCTTTTCATTATTAAGCGTTATTTCTTTTGAAGTGTTATGGGAAAGACCTTAAGGAATGTTAATACTGTAAGTGGCATCACATGTGAATGGTATATATGCCTCTCCATCAGCAGATGACTATTTTGTTTACTAATTTCTTTTAGTGGATAACTTCTCATCTTTTTTGATCCTTCCAAAATTGCATACCGAGCACTGGCATGAATGAAAAAAAAAAGGGCTACCATAAGATTATTATTTAGCTAGATTTTTCTTTCTTATATCCTGTTTAAAAAATAAGAGTATTTTCTTTGAAAAACTTTCTGTACTTATTGAGACAACATTGGTATCCTCATTTAATGTGTGTGATTGATAGATATAATTTTATATTTACTTTTTAACTGTCTTATACTTTCAAAAACCATGTAAAGCCTCTCCAACTGCTATTTCTCCTTAACAGTATCTTTAAGAAGCAGTCACAACATGTTTCTTCCTGAACACCCAACAGTTTAGCATTCTATCAGATGTTTTGCAGGGCTTCAGCAAGTCGTTATAGTGAACGTCTTCAGGAGGCAATGAAGTAGGCAGAGCGCTGCGGCCTAGACACCTGTAGAGATTGAAACACCTGCCCTCAAGCAAAAGCTAGTAATTAGTTGCTCAGATTCCCTTGCAAACTTCCCCAGTGTTGTTGCACATGAAACACAAAGATCACAGGGATGCTGTCATGAGCTCCGCACTGTTGGAGTTGTTTATGCCCATTCAATTTTTAATGTTCCTATAAGACATTTTGATGGGAACCCTGAGCCCAGAGGGATTTGCACACTTGATCAAACCTGTGATGAGTTAAATATAGAAGTAAAGAGAAACCTTTGGATTACATTGACTGTTAACTTTTAGCATGGTGTTTGTGGAAAACATTAACATGATCCTAGAGGCAAAGTTGTGTTTGATCAACCTTCACAATTTTTTGTTTCTCGACAGCAGGTATAGCTTCAGTAAATCTAAACAAGTTCTTTAAGGCTTATAGATCCAAGTGCAGGTGGATATCTGGATGGCATCGTCTGAATATTTTAAAAGATGATTTTATATCAACCACTTTTATCAAAATTGAACTGTTCTCATATACCAACCTTTTAATCCTACCACTTTGTCATATACAGTTTATATTACTAAAGAATGAGATGATAGGTGATTGAATTTTAGTAAAATACAGTAGTAAATATGAATTGGATATTTTGGGGCCAAAGAAATTTATTACTCAGAGTACTTGGAAAGTCTTTTTATACCATTGTTTTAATTTTAACACTATATATACTCGATACTATGCGGGATAAAAACTAGTGGTTTACTGGGTAGTTTTTAACTTTGGGATTCAGTTCTTTGATTATTATATTTGTGTAAGTTGTTAATAAATGGTTTCACTAAAGATCCATTGCTGATGATCCTTAAATATATTTAGTGTGAAAAATGCTATAATTTCTAATATCATAGCAAATTTGGTTCAGATTTATTCTGAGACAAAATAACTCTAGCACCTCATCCTTTAAGCATAGTATGGTGGATATACATGCTTCCTAAACTGGTTCTTAGAGACAAATGTGTGTCGTGGAGTTGTCAGAGTAGAACTAAAGAAGGTTATACAGCCCTGGACTATCATTGGCAGAGATGCTAGTGAATGTGGTCAGCCCATTGTGCCTCACGTTTTCCTTCATTAATACATAGGTAGACTCTTCCAGTGGGTTTCTGAGTGTAGTTTCTTCATTAGTTCCTCAGGAAAAGTGAAATGAATGATGTGTTAAAAAGCTTACCTCTAGCTTTTACATGTGCCTGCCTTTTTTAGCCGTAGTCAGCCTCAATGTGGATGGGACTTGGGATGCTCCACTTGTAAGTTGATGACCGTGATGCTTGCTATCATAAACAAAGTACTTTTGCATGTTATACGTAGAACGTTTTGGCTAGTTTATACCTCATTGACTTTCAGGAATTTCACAGAAGTCATTCCTAAGAATTAGTCTGTCTTTAGTGGCCTTTGGAATTCCTAATAACTTCATGTACATGTTGCATAAAACATTTGCAGTCTGTTTCTTACATAAATGCTCCATGTGCCCTGGGTCAGTAACTTATTTATTGTTTTATCCTTGATGCCTAACTCAATGCAATCAGTGTTGGTTGGATTGGTGAATGATTGAAAATACTGTGCAATGCATATGAATAGCCCATGCAAACACTATAATAAAGGGTGGATCATATGGAACACTTTCTGTAATAGAAATGACTTTTTTTCTGTATATTTTTTTCCAGTATAATCCTAGGTTGATTTTTTCCTAGAATAAGTATCTGTGATTTGACTTTACCTTTTTACTATCAGTGCGTCAAAAATATTGTGTGAAAAAAGATTTTATATATTTACTAAAGTGAAATATTTCTTAACTCTAAGTCTCAACCTGGACCCATTGAGCTTACTTAGCTTTGTTTTCTACTCCTCTCTAACCATTTGTTTCTCCTGCTGTTCTGGACAGACTTTTCACCCTGTTTCAGAGTAAGCTGCACTTCTTCCTGGCGTCATGCCGTGCGTGGTCTCTGAGCTCCAGTCTCATGAACTCCTGAGTTTCTTCTGTTTTTGACTTACCACTTTAGAATTAAATCATATGTGTTTCTATATTTTGCAAAATGTGTGTCTACATGTAGTAATGTCATTACTATGATTTTAAAATTTAAAAAATTTTAATCCTTTTCTTTCTGGCCTATGGCAGTAGTCACTCGGTACATGCTAGTTAATCTCTAGCTTTGTAGTAGGAAAATAAATTTCCAGAGAAAGTGAGAAAGACAGACAAATAGACAGAGACAGATAGGAGTGAAGGAAAGAAGGAGAGAAGACGGAGGGAGGGAGGGGGGAGGAAGGAAGGAAAGAAGGAAGGGAGGGAGGGAGGGAGGAAGGGAGAGAGGGAGCGAGGGCAGACCAGCATATTTTGTGGAATACGGAAAGAGCAATGATTTTGGAATTTGAAAGACTTGAGTTCAAATTTCAGTTCTGCCTCCTCGCTTTGTAATGTTCAACGGGTGTAAATCATATTAATATCTACGTGGTAAGCTTGTTGTGTTAAATTAATGTATATAAAGTGCTTATTAGCACATTCTCTGCACATAATACATGTTTACAAATCATAGCTAACTCTATTATTTTGCAGGTGAGGAAAGTGAGATTTAGAGAGCTGACCAGTGGTCATTCAGTCAGTAAATTCTGGAGAGATGACTGAAGCCCAGATTTTTCTTACTCTAAAGCAGTGTTTCTCAAACATTAGTGTACATCAGAATTTCCTGAAGGGCTCATCAGAATACAGATTGCCTGACCCCACCCTGGAGTTTATAGTTCAGTAGGTCTGGGATGGGGCCTGGGTATTTGCATTTCCAGTAAGTTTCCACCTGCTGCTGCTGTTGCTCCCATTGCTGGTCCAACGACCACACTTTGAGACCCAGTGCCCTCTAGCAGTATTTCTCAACCATAGCTGCACGTGTAAGAAATCACCTAGGAGCTTCTAAAAATTGTTGATGAAACCAAAATCTTTGATCCTGTGGTTTAAGTATCAGCTTTTTTTTGTTTTAAAAAAAAGCCCTCCAGGTGATTCTGTTGTGCAACCAGAGTAGGTAACGCCACTCTGCCTAAAGCTAGACTCTTGGCAATTTTCCATTAGAACTGGGTACCAAGCAAAGCACTGGCCTTGAACACCTCTTGGGTGCTCAGTGAGGCAAGGCCACTGTAGTGTGTTGTTTTTGTCCCGTGATGATTGAAAACAATTGCTCCAGCCTAGAATTCTTTTGTTACTTCAACTCTTCTCATTATTTGTGTCTATTGTTTGAATTTCTCTATCCAGTTTGACCCTCCAGTGTCTTGAATATACTCATCAATCTGTATTTTATGTTACTATTTGGCAGAAGCAACTATTTAGCAATAGTTGACTTGAAGTACAAAGTAAATAAAGGAATGTATCTAATTAAAAAATCACTTTAGCAACCTACTGTACTTTTAGAGTTCTAATTATGAGTTTGTTCTTCTCATCTCAGAAGAGATGCTGTTGGAAACCTTATGTTTTTATTTTAGGGTACCCAGTTATTGGTTAGAACAGATTATGATAGCTGGGCACCCAGGAGTATATTTAAAAAATGCAGCAGATTAATTGGTAATATTTCAGTCATTTCTTCTGTTACATGATTCAGTCAATAAATGTATACGAACCAAGGCATCATTACTGGATAAGAGTAGGCAAGGGTGGGAGGGAGATGCAAAAGGGAGGAGATATAGGGATAAATGTTTATGTATAGCTGATTCACTTTGTTATACAGCAGAAACTAACACATCATTGTAAAGCAATTATACTCCAATAAAGATGTTAAAAAAATAGCAAAAAAAAAAAGAGTAGGCAAAATACCACATAATTTCATTAACCTTTAAGCAATGAAATTATAAATCCCTATGCAAATGATTAAGGTTATCATTGTCTATCACCCCTTTTTGATACCTACAGACTGTTAATTCTTCTCTGTCCTGCTGAGTCTTATTAAAACTTCTGACTGATGTGCTTTTATTAAAAGGTTTAGAATTTACCAGTTTAAAACACTTGCTTCACACTATCACCTCTAATTTAACTAGGCCATTAAACACAGTATTTTGCAAAGGGAAAAAGTCAATAGCTGTTTCTTTAAAAAAATAATAAATTGAAATGAATTTTAAACTCTGCTTAGAGGTGAGCAACAGCTATATAGTACTAGGTCTTTTGATAGTTGATTTGTTCCTTTAGTATGCAAATTTTACGTTTACAAAGATCTACAGCTTTTATTTAAGAAATATGCCTGGAGGCTAGATTGGTAAGCTTTAGGGAGATATCTAGTTTGGTGTGAAATAAATAGTTGTTAAAGGATCACATGAATTGGGTCCCAGAAGATGAAGAGTAGAGCTGAGACAGATTGAGAAAAACTGACCGTTATTTCATTTCATTTGGCTAAAAATACCACTAAATTAAAAATGAAGACAATAAATGATGGCAACACAAAGCAAATTAATGTGAATAAGCCTTTTTTGGGGGTAGATTTTGTGAAAAGTTCTGACCTGTTAGAAGTTTAAAGAAAAGGGCTTACTACATCCCTGACAGCTTTACAGCTTTGGGTGGAAGACTTTCTCTTGGCCAAGGAGGAAGGAATGGGTCACTGCTGCCCAGTGAAGTCTGCAGCATCACTTTTGGTCAGTGAGATGACAGATGTCATAGAATATGCTCACATTCAAAAGAAAAGGACTCAGGGTTGCTTTCTTAGGTTGGAGACTATAGGCTAAGCAAATAATGTCATAGATTTCTAGCTTTGGGGAAACTTTGCATCACTGATCTTTTGGAATCTCTGACCAATTTTTTTTTTCTTAAACAACTTTTTATTTTAATTTAAAAAGGGTATGAAATATATTTCTATGTTGATAGCTTGTAGAGTTCTTTTTACTTTTTTTAAAAGTGCGTCTGTCTTTTTAGATGTTTTTAAGCAATTAGGCTCTCAGAGATAGGATATTCGAACAGCATTATCTACCAATTGAAATGGCCTCTGTGTATGCATGTTTGTTGTGTATTTCTGGTGGTGGACTGTGAGGTGTGGAGGGCAGGGTTGATGATGATGTGTGAAGGTGGAAAGCTAGAGTCTTTCACTGAGGCTGAAGTCCCAACTCCTCTACCAGCAAGGACCCCTCTATGCATATATATATATGTGTATATATATATATATATATATAAAAAAAAAGATAGATTTCCATACCCTTTTCCTCTTCAATATTATTTTATTTTTGAACTTCAAGACTATTCTTAAAAGTTTCTTTTGTTATTTCTGTTTTAAAAATTTGTTATTGGATTATAGTTGATTTACAATGTTGTGTTACTTTCTGCTATACAGCACAGTGAATCACTTATACATATACATATATCCACTCTATTTTAGATTATTTTCCCATATAGATCATTACGGAGTATTGAGTAGAGTTCCCTGTTTTTAAAACTTTTGAATTATCACTGTTTACTTGGTTCAAATTGAAAAAGTATAATTTTGAGGGATACGAAACCTCTCCTCCTATACCTCAATCCCTAACACTCACGTTCTTTATACACATGAACCAGTGTTATTGTTTTTTTGTGCCTCCTTCTAGACATATGTATACATATATAATCAATACACAGATTTATTTTTCCCATGTTTTTATTTATATATTTACCTTGTGAGCTTTATATTTTGGAAGTTTTTTAAAAAAGTGTGAAACTGCATTTAAATATATAGGCTGTATAGCCCTATTCAGATAGGAATTATTTCTGTAAGTTTTTTATAAACATTGAAATTCTTTTAAGAACCAATCCATCTCCCTAACATACCACATACATATGCACATGCACACAGACACACAGACACACAGACACACACACACACAGCTTTGTGAAGCAGAATTACATGGAAGTCTTTGGAAGTTTCCCTGGTTATGAATCAAAGCCTGACTTTCCTCTGTGGCCTCAGTGGGCATACCCCATTTCTGAGGCCCATATAGTTTTCATGTCCACATGGTAATGTTTTCCTATTCCTGAGAAATTCTCATTTGGATGCTTTAGGCTCAGAGCAGATGACTCTTTTGTGTCTTCTTTCATTATTTCATTCTTATCCTCTCCTCCGCTCACCTAGTTTTGCTTCTAAATTTTCATCACACTTGGTTTTATTTAATTTGACTTTTTCTGGTCTTAGTTGAGTGTATAAATTTAAGAATATTGGGAGCCACCTAAGGCTGTTTTGTTCTTTTAAATTTTACTTCTGTAGAGTCTGCAAAAAGTAGTGATGAGAGTTTGGGATCCTGGAGCCAGATTGCCTAGGTTTGAGGCCTAAGAACATGACCTTGTGTAACCTTTTTTTGACAGCAAAAATTGATCAGATTTGTCTGTAGAAGCAAAAAACAAAATTCTTTTAATTGAATGGAACTTGCCAAGAATTTGGATAGAATGTGGTTCTTTATTAAATATTAAAGGTATGAAGTATTCAGTATCCTTAGCCAGGTTTCCAGGAATGCTGTTCAGTACCTGTTCTCAATCCTCTCTTCTAAAGACAGAGCGTGTATCATAAAATCCTAACTCAGTCCAGGTGTGTGTATTTTGATGTTCGGAAATAATGAGGTTGTGATTCTTTGTCTCTGAAATGAAGAGGTCTGACTAGCTGTCCCTACAGTCCCTCCCCCATCTCAATTCTCTACGACCCTGACTAACTTTGAGGATTGGAGTGAGCATCTCTGTGATGTACTAGATAGATGTAGGCCGTTCTTGCATGTCTCGGTCACATCATCTTATTTATTTGTTTTCTTTCATGTATCACACATTGAAATGATGTTGCTGATATAGTTGTCTCCCATCATCCTTCCTCTCCTCCCCAAAATTAAGCTCCAGCAGGGCAAGCTTTGTTTGTCTTGTTCACTGATGAATTCCCAGCACCAGAGCGATGCCAGGGAGATGCTCAGGAGGTGAATGTCTAAATACACTGTTTTCTTTGAGAGAATATACTCTATAGTCATTATGTGAAATAAGCCATCTCGAGTTATTTTGTTCTTTTTTTTTCTCTTTCCTTGATTTATGTCTTCTCAGTGTTTGTTTATTGTTGTTGTTTTGGTGACACCTCAGCTCCAGATCCTCTCTCTAGCTGTGAATGCTTTCCCATCTTGTTCATAGTTGGTGTCTGGAAGGTTCTCCAACCTGTTTTTTATTCTGGTGTAGGTTATTCTGACTCTGATTACTGTTTTGAATAATTATTTTAGGAGATGTGTTTGGCTAATCCTGTGATTTTGTGCTATGTAAACTGTTTGGGAGCCACATTTCTTACTGCTTTGATAGCTCCTTCTTTTTGCTTGTCATATAGGATTCTTTTTGGATGAGTTGCTCTGTTAGTTCTGACCCTGTCAGTGTTGATATACCTAAGGATTCTGACTTTAATATATACAGAACAGGAGAGTCAGAATATCCACCCATCATTCTCTTCACTGTGTATGGCAGGCAGAGAACATAGGGCTGTGTAAGTTAAGTAACAGTTTAAACTTGATGTTATGTTCTCCCAGAAAGTAGTGTTCTTAAGGTGTTTACCCCAGATCTGCAAGTGTCTGTGCACCTCCATTGTTTTCCAAACCTGGATTGATTATCTATATGCATTCCAACCTGCCTTTGCGATTTTAGACTATACTCAGCACAGGTTCTTCACAGTTTTTTGGATTATAGACCTCTCTGCAAATCTCGTAAATTATTGACCTTCTCCCCAGAGACATACACATTTACATAAACCCACATATTTTTCATATATCATTCAGGAGTGCATAGACTCCTGAGGGCTGTCCATATACCAAGGTGAAGGACTTCTAATCTGAATTATTATTATTTTTTTGAGTCATAATTAATTTGGGAAATCCTTGGAAAGACTGAAAAAAGCTCTTAGTTAAGACTCAAAGTATTTCTGTTCTTAGAGGTTCTTTTTCCCTCTTAGAATATCCAAGAATCAGACTACTAGATCATTTAAGTAAACTCTTGTCCAGGTCAGGATTCAGAATTCAGATTGGGCTTAATTTGAAGATACCAACCTAACTATGTCCTTTGTGATTTCACAGATATCTCTTCATTAGCCAGATCAGACATATGTAAAGAGAGACATCAGTAAATCTGGATCATCAGGTAAGCAAATGGGACTTCATTTTTATTTCTCCATGAATTAAGTCCTCTGGCATTATGTGGTCATTTCCTATTATCTACTCTTTACTGCAGTGTGGGTCAGTAGATGATAAATATTTCTAAATAGATGATAAATATTTCTAAAGAGGAGGAAGCATATCCTTTCTTAAGTTTTACCAGATCACTTCCTTGGCTACTTGAAGTCAGATTTCTTTATTTTTATTTTATCTCATTATTATTTCATATATTCACACTTCAATAGTAAATAAAAATTCCCTGCTCTTCTTTTTTGTATATACTTTGGAGAGTTGTGGACAGCTCTCATATTGTTCTTTGGTTGTCAGCCAAGTTATACACATTTAGCTCCTTTAATCTTTCTTTGTAATTCACTTGGCTTGGCTGCTTTTTCTAGATTTCCCCCCATTTCATCTGCATCATTAATAAACAGAAAACACAGGCTATACCCTGGCTTCTTCTATACCTTTCATTCTTTTTGCTTCCTGCTTTTGCCTCATATTCCTTGCTGAATTAAAGCCAGCCAGACATCACTCTCTGGACCACTTTGGCAATACATGAATGCCTTGCCTACAACTATCAGTGTCCCATGCGGTAATAGCATCAGCAGTATATCCTAGAGGAAAGAAAGGAAATGCAAAAGGAGAACTGTGAGGAGGAAAATAATGGTTTTTTTTTTTGATTATATGGCAGACTTACCCTTGCCACCCAGAGCAAATCATCGTACCTGAAACCTTTATCACAGGTTTTGTTGTCCCAAAGTATTGTGCATGGGCACTAATTTAAGTAAGAGAAGCGTGTATATTGTTTGGAGTTTGGCCACTGTTCTCTCTGGATTTCTTCCCCATGTTCTCCCTCCCCTGTTGCCTTTCCCATCACTGATCGTGACTTGCTATCAGAATCTGTGGCTATGAACAAAACTGGGCAGGGGATCATTTTGGCAGAAATTAGATAGACTTAGGTGGTAAATGCTCCATGCCTCTATGTGTAACATCTGAGGCAAGTGCTTTAGTTCTTGCTATTTCTGTAACAGCCGTTGGTCTTCTTTTCACAGCTGATTCAGTGGAGATGTGCAGGAGGAAGGGACTCGTAGACCTTTGGTGCTATTCATCCACGCTGTAGTAGTTTTCACAACTTCTTTTCCCCCCCTGATTGGCAGGGAGAAGCATACTGCTTCTAGATGATGCTGAGCTTAGTGTAAAATATGCCAGCATGGGATCTGGGCTTGTCACAGTTCATTCTTTCTTTTCATTTGGATTGTAGAAAATGGACCTCTACCTCTACTTATCTTGTGCATTAGAGAGAAAAAGGTCATACCTCTAGGAGCTAATGGCTTATTGGTGTTTTTGGTCTCCAGATTCAGGTAGTAGATTTAGTTGAAGCTTGCAGCAGCACACACTTGGTTTTCTCATTTGTGTTAGCTTTGCTTCTAGTACAGAATTGAATAGGATAGAAGAGACGGTTTTCCTGTTTGTGTCTGTGGCAACTTCATAGATGATTTGTGGTTTAATCCTTCAAACATTTTCGATCGTTTATCACCTCTTTCCCTGAAAAGGCATACAATATTCAGATTCTAATGTTATAATCTTTTAATCAGATTATTTAATTTTGGAGAACTCAAGTTCACAATAGCAGCTGAGAAAGTTGCCTCTGAATAGTGACCTAAAAATTATAATACTTATATTAGTTCTTTTTTTGTGAGATTTTATGGCCTTCCTTCATACTCTCAGATTTTAAACAAGATTAAGTGATGGTGTATCATGTACTTCTTGGTCTCTGGCCTCTTAAACAGGTAAATATATGACTTGGACCCCTTTTAAGTCTGATTTTTTAAAAATGTTAATCTCAAATGGCTTTTAAACTGTCGACAATATTGTACTCACGCTAATTTCTTTAGGCAATTGATCCATTCTTCAGCATAACTTTTGTTTCTTGGGTCTTTTCAAGACCTGTCAAAGAAAACAAAATGCTAACCTGACTTTAAAGGGGCAAAATAAATTCCCCCCCTCTGTACTATATTATTCTTTGTTCTCTATGTGCATCAAAGTGACAATCCCACACTGTCTCAATTGAGGGAGCCTAGCGCAAAAATAAAAAACAGCCTGGCACTGTTCTAGGCTGGCAGCCAAAATGTTTTGTGTAGCTTGGTTCTGGCAGTGGTTTTCATAAGGCAGAGGGTCGACCCTCCCAGCCTCACTGAAGGAAAGCAAGCAGCCTAGTTTTTCCTACTTATACCATTTCTTTTCCCTCGTCTTCCTCTTTCTTCACGTAAAACACCATCATGAAAAAAAAAACTTGTTCTTAAATAGAGACATCATTCTCCTCACAACTTCCACATTTACTAAATGGCATTGTTCCTTATAGAAGCTTGTGCTAAATTTGCCTTTTCCAGCTCTCCTAGAGATTTCCTTCACAGTTGCATTTTTGCCATACTTTTCAGAAAACCCTTCTGAATATTGCTAACTTTCGTCATGTTGACATAGTATTTTTGATTGGTAGGAATCTTGTCTTGCTTCACAGCTTATTATTTGAATTGAAACTCTTGAGTAATATTTGCTTATATTACATGGATTTTTTTGCCAAGCTATCTTTTGTTGAGACCAAAAAGCTTGCTATTGTTTTCTATTTTTGTCAGACTCAGAGTCAGTTCATATCTTTTATAGATTGAGTACTCATTTTTGGAATGTCTGATAAGTGTAGCTAGATAAGCAAGTGAGCTTCCATTAAATACAAGGATGTGCATTAAAATTTTTTTCCTTTGAAATCAAAATGCAAGGTAAAACACAAAAGCATTTTTTAAGTTTCCCAATGTTTTCTAAATTGTAATTAGTGACCTATTATTACAAGGGACGTGGAAATGTAGCACTATGATTTTTAAGTGATGATTTGAAGAGGAGACTAGATTTTCACTATGAGCAAACATTCTATGAAATTTCGTAGAATGTTCCTCAAAATGTAAATGTGTTTTCTGTTGTATTAAGCAAAACAAATGATTTACTTTCATGTGATCTACTTTAAAAATTAGTGTTTTACAATCAAGATACAAATAATTAAATAGGCAGAATTTGTTTTCTTAGGAGGAGATTGATATTATTTTGACTGATTTTTATTTTTAAAATTGTCAATGATTTCTAGCAATGAGAAAATTACTTTGGGAGGAAAAACTCCTGTATTTTTGTAAATGTGTAACAAATGTGACTAAAAAGAAAGAAAACAGTGGTTTGTGTTAGAATGATGAATGTGAAACATTTTTGTATGCCATATATGCTGGAAAATATATCTATTATGAATACATTAAAACAAACTTGTGCAATCTAACAGTTGTTCTTTTTTTTTCCAGAGATTTTTAATTTAAAAAATGCTTTAAAATAATTAAAAGGATTTGTAAAACAGGTATATCAGAAGTATGCATTAAATAATCTCACCTGTTATTTTCTCTCATTCTCAAGACAGGTTCAGCAACATATTGGCTTATTACTTTAACAAAACAAACAAATACTCAAATTGATTTGTATGTATAATGCATGTGTATTAAATGCTGTGATTCTTGAGTCCCTCCAATGCTGTTTTTTTTTTTTTTAAACTTGTATTTAAGTGGCTTTTTCTGTAGAGCAGCTAAAATGAATCTGAGTGAGGTGCTTGTTAAGTTATATTAATTAAATCTTTAGGTCAACATTTTAAGCTTAAGAATGATGATGTTTTTGAGAAGGAATGCCAGTGAAATTGTTTTTTCTTCTTGGTCCAGTTAAGTGCATGACTGTCTTGAGTCCTTTGTGTGAAGGTTTTTTTTTTTTTTTTTAACACCTTTATTGGAGTATAATTGCTTTACAAAGGTTTTTTAATATTAGAATTGGAGGTTAAAGATGGTACAGATAAAAACTCTTTCCTTCTGTATGTTCACATATGTTGAATGTTAATTGTATATTGAATACTGTTTATTGACTTTAAGTACATTTTCTCCATTGGTATAATTTTTATTTGCAGTTAAGCCCTTTATCTTTTTTGTGGTAGGAATATATCTTTCAATGAGTTAGGAATTGAAACATGAATTGTCCTATTTATTTGTTTATTCTAACTGTACACAGAGGCATAGTAGAAATATATTTAAGACCTATAATGTTTGAGCAGTGTTTTTGATAAATGCTATTGAGTTTTTCATTTTTGTAAATAATAAATACTACAGTTTTGTTTAATTCAGGACACATACCAAGGCTGCTATGTCTTTATAGTTTGATATTATGCAGTTTGCAGAAATTATGATATAGAAACTTAATCATTATATTTGTAGAAACATGGAAAAATAAATTTATTAACAGATGCCAGCAAAATTGGATAAATACCAAATTTATTATTTTAACCAGGACTTTATTATATTACATACCATGTTTATAATTATAGCCAGTATTTTATTTCATTTGAATATCAGTACAGATTTTAAACCTAACTCCTGGGTAGGTGCTGTTTGATATCAAATATTGGTAACATATAATGACAAATAGTGATTTCTAAGTTTATGTGGTCAAAAATATGAGTGACCTTCCCTGAGGCGTATAGTACATACTTCAGTGTTAAAAGTCATTAGAGAGTATTACATGAAAGAGTATGTTTTAATTCAGTTGTTTGATTCTCCCCTTAGTTTTTGGTACATTTTAATTCCTTCTGCCCGACATCTTATAATTCTGTAGAATACTTTCACAAGTATTTCATATGTTTTCTGTGGCATCTCACACTGCTCACTTTTTATCCATAGTACCATATGAATTCCCCCTTTCAGGTTTACGCTGCATATTTTAAGCTGCTGATAGAGTAAGTAGATTGCAAGGTAAAGTGACATTTAGCTTTTTGAGCTAGTCTCATTTTCAGCATGAGAGCAGGTTTTTTTTTTTTTCCCCCTGTTCTAAATCTTCTCATATTTCGCATTCAAACAATCTTACTAACATGGAACAAAGAAATTCAGAGATTTGGCTACAGCAGTAATTGAAATGCATCAAAAAGTGGCTACTACAATACAATTTTATTAATGAATGATCTACATTGGTTCCAGCTGTGTCCATGTGATTAGGCCTTCAGCAGGCAACAATGGGTATTTCCCTATTGCTTTTATTTGATTTCCAAGAATGTGTCATCTGTTACATCAGCCCCTGCCAATATGCCCCCGTAAAAGTGTTTTGTGTTTTTTTCTTCTTCCAAATTTCTGAAGCATAAGTTGAATACCCACACATATCCCTGCCGAAATATTGTTTCTAGTGAATAGTGGCCTAGGTTTGTATGCCTGGTGTTGCATACCAAAATTTCAGAATATAAATTAAATGTTTATTAAGTTTATCAGTTAATTTTTGGAAGTGTGGTTGCCTGGTAATGCTAAAGATAGACTAGTTTTGCTTTTACATTTCCATCTTAATATTTTATTACAGTAGTATAATGTGTTATAGAGGTGGACAAGCTTGCAGATTGAAATGGGGATCGTCCAGATTGTTCCCTTCCCTGGACCATATGGTATAGTTCTAAAAGCCTTTTGTACGCTGTCTGTTCAGCTTATTGTAAACTCAATCTTTAGTGCACCTAAAAAGATAACCAAATAAAAATGGGCCTGAGAAAAAGGACTTCCTATCATGTAAGGGCCCTAGAAATATTTGCTTTAAAGGAGATAACTGCAGATGAAATTGAAGTTGAGATGACGTAAACAAAGGAGACTTATTCTATGAATTTTCTTTTGAGTTCATATGGACTGTAGTCGATTGTCTTTGAATGTTGGTTTTAAAATGAAGGCATTTATGTTATCTGACTATGCTTAGTATCTTTATTTCTCCCATTCTTGCAGTCTCATGAAGATGAGATGTAGTTTTTATCTATTTTACAGAGGAAGTCTCTACCTGTAAACAGTGCCAAGGAATATATAAGCCCCAGGTTTTATGAACATATAGGTTTTTTGTTTTTTGTTTTTTTTGACTGATTTCGCTGGGAATTTAGGGCTAGAACTATCAATAGTTTCATCATTTTAGCCATTACCCATACTCAGAGATATTTGTAAAATTTTCTAATTCTTTTTCCTCTTCCTCTGGCCCCTTTACCTATTATGATTCTGTAATTCTATTTTAGGAAAATAGGATAAGAGATTGCTTTTTCCATATGCTAAGACTCTTTAAAAGCTGGGAAAGTGAGTGATTTCTCCTGACTTTCTCTCCCCTTCCCTCCAAAGTACTACTGTTAGAGAAGAGCATTAGACATTACCCATTGCTTTTTGGCACAAGGGATTTGAAGCTGAAATTCTACCAAATGGAAAAAAAAAAAAAAGGAGAGCCTGTGAAGAACATGATTCTTTACTCTATCATTACCCTGAGCCACTGAAAGGGTAACGGAGAGGAACTCAAATGTTATTGGAATGTGTAATTTTCCTCTGAATGGCCACAGTGAAATATATTTGAACAAAAAAGGCAGAAAAAAAGTATGTGTGGCATATGGAGTTGATGGTGGTTGAAATTAATGAATCTTTTTAGCAGTGTACAATTGAAACTATCTCAAGAACAGTACACATTTAAAATATGTCCAACTGAAACTTACCTAGAGAGACAGATTACTACCTTAGGGAGGCTAATAGAGATAGGGGGGATATGGCAATGATATAATAATGCTAGTGATAAATTGGATGAAGAATACTTGTTGGATATGTATTTTTCAAGTTTGAAATTTTTTCAGAAACAGAGACACTGATTTCAAGTTGCCGGGAGTCTTTCCTATTTTAAAAATACTATTATCTTGAGGTCTTTAACTTATTATGAAGATACTTTTTAAGATGCTCACAAAATTGAAAAACATAGTTTATACTTTCAAATAAGCTAGGTTCCTCTTTCCTTCTCTCTCTTCCTTCTCATTTCTTACCCCTTTCTTAAGCTGTTTATTTGTATGTGTATATTACATACATGAATGATTTATATCATGCTATAAGAAATGTTATTTTATAGGTTTGGGGGGATTGAAGGTTTCAGTTAGGAAAAGAAATAAATAAAAAATCTTGTAATGACTATGCAATAGATGTATTTCCGTGGAAGAGTTAGAACATGTTTATTTAAGTAATCTGGATTACAGAATACTATAGTAAAACTGTGGACATGAAAATTCAAAATTGTTTTTAATTCCTCTAGCTAGAAAGGACTAGATAACAGCTGAATTAAGGAAGAAGGACCCATAGTCCAACTCAAACATCTCCTCTTTGTTGTAGCTTTCTTTTAATGGTAAAAATGCCTCTGGCTCCAAGTGGTAGAAAATCTTACTGACTGTGACTTAAATGAGTAAGGGTTTTATTTGTCTCCTGGCGTAAGAAGTCGGGAGGCAGTTAGTTCATCAGGGGGCCAGGTAACATCATCCTTCTCCATCATCCTTAGCACGTAATGCTTGCTTCTTATTCCACAGATGACTTTTGTACCTATAGAAATTGTGTTTACTTTGAAGCAGGAAGAAAAGTAAAGGGAGCCCAGAAGCCTAGTTTTCATGGAGAACTTTCTCTTTTTCTTTAGAAAGAGAGGCCCGCTCCTGGGGACTTCTGCCTGCATCTCAGGGGCCAAAAGTGTGTCACCTAACTACCTCTAGAATGAGATAAAAAGTATTTAGCTTTCTAGCCTTTATTTTGGAGGAAGGCAGGGAGAAGGAGAATTGGAATGAGTGTCAACTGATCCATCCTAAAGTTATCTGCCATACTTCCTTAGTTCTTTTTGTATAGTTAGTTGCTTGGACCTTTGAACTTCCCGGGTACTTGTAGAAAGTGTTGACTTAAAAAATTGCACAGGGCTTCCCTGGTGGCGCAGTGGTTGAGAGTCCGCCTGCCAATGCGGGGGACACGGGTTCGTGCCCCAGTCTGGGAAGATCCCACATGCCGTGGAGCGGCTAGGCCCATGAGCCATGGCCGCTGAGCCTGCGCGTCCGGAGCCTGTGCTCCGCAATGGGAGAGGGCACAGCAGCGAGAGGCCCGCGTACCGCAAAAAAAAAAAAAAGCACAACGTGAGAGTTGTGAGTTAAGTTTTATCTGGGGCAAAATGAGGACTGCAGCCCGGGAGACAGCATTTCAGATAACTCTGAGAAACTGCTCCAAGGAGGTGAGGGGAGGAGCCAGGATATATAGGAGTTTTGCAATAAAAGGGCAGGTAGTCGGAATGTCAAAAGATTACTGTTAATTAAAGAAAACCAGATATCTCAAGGACCTTAGCGCTTTTCTATGTACGGGAAGATTTGAGAATCTGGGCTTACTGAAATCATTCCTTTGATATGCACCTCAGCTACCTGGGGCCAGTATCCTGTATTTTCACATCCTGAGTTTCCTTAGGGCTCACTGTAGGGAGTGGCCGCAGTCTGACGGCTGCTAGATGGCAGGTGTTCTTTTCAGCCCTGCGTCTGCACAGGGCTCACCAGCTCACACCAGAGGGTTGCAATCGTTGATGACTGTGGCATCCTTTGTTTATTGATATGGCAGGAAATATTCCATTCCAGTTATAAGTATTCCATTTATCAGAAGCAACTTGCTGGGCTTCCCTGGTGGCACAGTGGTTAAGAATCCTCCTGCCAATGCAGGGGACACGGGTTCGATCCCTGGTCAGGGAAGATCCCACATGCTGCGGAGCAGCTAAGCCCGTGCGCCACAACTACTGAGCCTGCGCTCTAGAGCCTGTGAGCCACAGTTACTGAAGCCTGCACACCTAGAGCCCATGCTCCGTAGCAGGAGAAGCCACCGCAATGAGAAGCCCACGCACCACAGCGAAAAGCGGCCCCCGCTCGCCGCAACTAGAGAGGGCCTACACGCAGCAACAGAAACCCAACTCAGCCATAAATAAATTTGTTAAAAAAAAAAAAGCAACTTGATGTTTGTTCCCTTTTGACATCCAGTACATGTGTTTTGGTATTGTGAGGTTATGTTTCTATGACTGAGGACAGAAACTCTAATTAGGTCATCTTGGTGTCCCTACTACACTCAGCACAGTGCCTAGATAGACCCTCAATAAAACACTTGTTAAATGAATGAATAAGTACTAAGAAATATATTTGTTAATATAATTGGTATAAATCATTTATACATGTAAAGGGCATAGTCATATTTTTAATTTCTGAGGGTTGTGGATTAAATTTTATAAAATTGTTCATTATTGCTAAGGGGACATCAATGTAAAGATGTCAAAGTCATTTTGAGTAGACGATATTCAGTTATAAGGGTTATAGAAAGATCCTCAAAATGACTTAGTACCAATATTTTTGTTGGAGCAAGTTATTCATGGGTAAATAAAAAAATATAATTTCTTTTTAACTCCATGAATAGATTATTGTTTAAACAAGGATATTTTGTAGTTCTCATATATTAAGACTTCAGTTTTTGAAGAAATAAGCAATTTGAGTTTATTAATGAGGTAAATAAGTCATTTGATAATTTATATTATTATTATTTTTGTTGTTGCGGTATGCAGGCCTCTCTCTCACTGTTGTGGCCTCTCCCATTGCGGAGCACAGGCTCCGGACGCGCAGGCTCAGTGGCCATGGCTCACGGGCCCAGCCGCTCCGTGGTATGTGGGATCCTCCCGGACCGGGGCACGAACCTGTGTCCCCTGCATTGGCAGGCGGACTCTCAACCACTGCGCCACCAGGGAAGCCCCCGATAATTTATATTATTGATGTTGACTTATAAGGAGGAGTTATTAGATCCTTGGAAGCCTTATGGCTAAGAGCACACTAAATCAGAATTTATCCTAGATGGCATTTTGGCTATATTCTTTCTTTTAATTCTTAGAATGGTAGCTTCATATTTTTCCACTGTGCATGCAAATGGTTACATACAATAGAAAAACATGTCTGAAAGAAACCCTAAGAAGTCATCTTTACATCTGCTTGCTTTGCCCTAAACTAAGAAGAAAGCAGGCTATCTCTTTTTTCAAAATCTGCAGAACAAATGGCTCAGAGTATAACTTGGTAGTGTGAATCAGTGCTTCACAACTCCTCCTATGTCTAACCTAAATCCCTTTTGTTGTATTTTCATTCTGTTTCTTTTATTTTGACCTCAGGGGACAAAGCAAACAACTATCCACTATCTCCCATACAACATCCCCTATATAGCACTCTTTTAATAAATTCCTCCCTTTTCATTCACAACGGCAGGGTTGTTGGCACCTTAATTACTAAAACAACCTGTGCATGGATAGAACTTATCTCAGAGCAGGGAATGTATTCAAGTATCTGGAACTCAAATTTTCTATCTGAGCAGTTTATAGTCACTGAAAATAGAGGAGGCCCTTTTAACATTCAGAAGCAGTCCTGGGAGAGAGTGCCTACATAATCACAATTTAGTCAATATAGTTTTCTAGATTTGGAATTGGGTATCCATAGTCAGTCTCTTGGTCCTTAAGATGCTGTTTTGGTCATACTTCAGGAAGTAATAATTTATAGGCCAACACTTTGCACTTAAAAATATTGCTTGTAAAAGTTCAGCCCTTTCTCACTATTTTTCACCTTTGTATTCTCAGCAATTAATAGAGTGTCTGGCCTAAAGTAGGCACTTAGTAAATATTTGTTAAATGAATTGTTTGAGTATCCCTTGGTAATACTTCCTAATATAGGTAGCTTTAGGCTTTGCATTTCCCCATTCCTCTTTAATTTTATGCTGCCCAATAAGCACTCATGGTTTACTTTTTGTTGTCTTTGTCCTCATTCAATGATACCTGCAATGATTTAGAACTTACTTGAATAGCTGATTGCTGGACAGTTCACTGTATAATGCTGCTGTAATCTTCAATTCAGGAATACCTCTTTTGCCCCCTCGCCTTTTGCGAGGGCTTCTTGTAGTCTATTGACGAGAATTTGAAACACATTAATTGAATGCCTGGCATACAAAGTACTTTGCTTGGATTATGCATAGATATAAATATGAATTGTACACAAACTCTGCTGCCAGAGAAACAAAATCTGGTTGGGAAGACACACACATATACTGTACAACGGTAGTATAAGTAGGATTGTGGAAGCTGCTCTTATTGGGGTGTAAGCCAAGCTGGTGTTACTACTACAGAGGAAGGAGTAATTACTTCTGATGGGCTGAATATGGGTAAGAAGTTGACTTAAACCTTCATGGATGAAATGGGATTTCAGTGGAGTCTTGAACTGTATATATGTAGGAATGTGACAGGTAGTAAAGGTGAAAGGATTCCAGAAAGAAGAAGTAGCACTAGCAGTGCTTGATGGTGGGAATGTATATGGAATGTTTGATATATGGCAGGGAGTCTGTTGTGTTTGGAGTAATGGTAGGCTTGTGGCAGTGATAGGAATTGAGGCTAAAAAGGAACTTGGGACCAAATTGTAAGAGGTCTTGTTTCTTGTTAAGTAATTTTCTTTCTTAGGTAGAAATAATCATAGGTTTTTGAGAGGATGGACACTAAGGTACCTGTAAATTTCAGAGGAAGAATGGAAGACAGATTAAATGTTGTTGAGCTTGAGGACGATAAGGGAGGCTGAGGGCAGAAGGGCTTGGGAGGGGAGGGCCTGATACCAGAGGCCTGGGGTGGGTCAGCTAAAAGCCCTGCAGGTTGTTGATTTGTTCAGAGTTGTGCAGCAGTGTCCTGGCTCCTAATAGTGGGTGCTTTGCAACTTTGAGCCTTCTTTCCACTATGTCATTTTGGAAGACTGTGGAACAGTCTTGCCCACAACTGGGAGACTAAGTATTTTAGCCTGAATTCTACAATAGAAGAAAGCAAAAGGAGAAAAGAGTTGAATGGTTGTTGAATGAACCAAGAGTATCTGCACATTTCTTCAGTTCTTCTTTGTAATTGGGATTTTGGCCGCTGTACTTCCTAGGCTCTTGGTTCATCTTCTTGAAGTAGAACTTACTATCGGTCCCTCTTTGAGAACCAGTTCAACTGGTTAGTAACATTTTTCACTCTGTATTATAATTATATCCAGGCTTGAGTCCAGAAACTATATTTGGGTCATTTTAATATCACAAAACACTTAGCCTAATTTTCAGAATGTAATCATTCAATAAATGCTTGTTGAATAAAGCAAATTCGTTTATGCTTTGCCGTCACACAGACCTTCCTGCTCTGCACATGCCAAGCATATTCCATCTCAGTATCTTGCTGTGCCTGCTGCCTGGAAGGCTTTAGATCCAGGTCTGCAGAGCCTCCTCCCTCTCTTCTTCTGGTTTCTGTTTACATGTCATCTCATCATCAGTGAAGCGTCCTCAGTCAACTCCATATAAAATCCTGCCCTTCCCCAACCCATCCTCAGCAGCCCTTATTCTCCATTACCCTGTGTTATTTTTCTTTATAGTACATGCCACCATCTGATATACATTTACTTGATGATTGTCGTTTTACTCCAATTAGAAAGAAATTTCTTATGATAACAGGAACGTTTGTTTTGTTGCCCAGTTTATCCCCAAGTACCTGGAACAGTGATGGGCACGTAGCAGGCACGATAGATATTTGCTAAATGAATGAATGGTAAAAATTAGACTGAAAAAGAAAGTAAACATTCATTTGCGGGTTTGTTTATTGTTTTATGCAAGCAATGGTATTGTTACAACTTTTATGATATCAAATCATTAATATTGCTCTCAGAAAAATAAAAACAAATTCTATTTTTTATAGATTGTGCCTGTGAAATCTAATTATGGATTAGTATTTGTTTTAAAAATATTTGAATGCCAAGCATATTCAGTTAGAAAACACTTTTATTATCCATGCCAGCTTAATTTTTAAGGCAGTGAAATGGAAGACTGTCATTTCAGCAAGCAACTTATTTTCATTTGTGAGAATGGAATATTTTGAATATTCTAATTAATTTTTGAGGATGGTTTTACAAGAAAATAATCCTTGTTTATATTTTCTCAGAAAGGTGTGAGCTTATGACTGACTTTGGATAAATGTCTGGAAGAGCATCAGTCAGTCCCAAAGTAAAAAATGTCAGTCTTGAGATACTGAAAACTTTAAAAAAGACCTGATTAAAAAAATTATTTTATATGTATATTTAAAGTTTACAAAGCAATCTAGACTGCTGATCATGAGCTTAGCCTTCTCTTTTATTGTATTTTACTGCAAATTCACTTGGATATTTTTCCAGAAATCTGAAGCTTGTAATTTGGCAGTAAAAAACTTAGCTATCAAATCAATATTATTATTATTTAAAAAATTTTTTATTTATTTTATGTATTTATTTTTGGCTGCATTGAGTTTTCGTTGCTGTGTAGGGGCTTTCTCTAGTTGCAGAGAGCGGGGCTACTGTTCGTTGCGGTGCGCGGGCTTCTCATTGCGGTGGCTTCTCTTGTTGCGGAGCACGGGCTCTAGAGCGCAGGTTCAGTAGTTGTGGTGCACGGGCTTAGTTACTATGCAGTATGTGGGATTTTCCCGGACCAGGGCTCGAACCTGTGTCCCCTGCATTGGCAGGCGGATTCTTAACCACTGCGCCGCCAGGGAAGCCCTCAAAATCAATATTATTATATGGCTTTTGGTGTCATAAGAATTCCCATTTGGAAACCCATAGAAACTCATTTTTTCTCACCATAAACTTTATCTGTCACTTTTCTGTAAGGTCAGAGTACTAATGTTGGAGGTGATCTGCTCTGGGACAGAGAGTCAACAAATTGGCAATAAAGTTAAAAAACGCCACGTGGCGCTTTCCTAGGGTTAGGATTTCTTCTTCATATCAAGTTCGTGCTTGTTTTAAAATATGGAAAGTTATATATTGATAGGTGTATTCTTAGTGTCCCTTTAAAAATAGATGGAATGATAAGCTTGGCTCTAATTTTTCATTTACATGTTTCATATTTTTATTAGTATTTTTGTGTTTTCTGGAGGTTAATTTTTAATTATTTGTATACTTTTAGTGGTAGGTTGTTTTCTTTCTACATTTGTAAGTGAAGTGTTTCAGTATAGATGGTTTTAAAAATGAAATATGGGGCTTCCCTGGTGGCGCAGTGGTTGAGAGTCCGCCTGCCGATGCAGGGGACACGGGTTCGTGCCCCGGTCCGGGAAGATCCCGCATGCCGCGGAGCGGCTGGGCCCGTGAGCCATGGCCGCTGGGCCTGCGCGTCCAGAGCCTGTGCTCCGCAACGGGAGAGGCCACAACAGTGAGAGGCCCGCATAACGCAAAAAAAAAAAAAAAAAAAAAAATGAAATATGATGAAACAGTTACATTGGAAAACAATTCCAGGAATAATAGAGTTATTTCTTACTACTTGAAAATGAAACATGGTGTTTAAATTGTAAAAAGTACTAGAACTTGGAGGCTCCATTTGAAAATACTTCTCTACTAAGCCTGAGTTGCCATTGAGTTAATATTAATTAATTAATTAATTAAAAATAACAGCTTTATTGAGATAGAATTCACATGTCATAAAATTCAACTTTATCAAGTGTCCAGTGAATATTTATTGAGTATCCATTCATCTATTGCATGTATCTAAATATAGGAACGATCTGAGTGGTTATGAGAGGAGACAGTCTTTTAATGTTGCAGGACGGTGTCTCTAGTAGTTGGATAGCCAATGAGTCTCTTTCTTTTTTCAAACATGTGTAACACATATGGATGATAATGCAATAACATTTTTCTTCTTTCTTAATACAGACACTTTGGACATTAAGTGTGAAACTAGAAGTTCTTTCAGTTTTATTCACCTTAATTAAATATTTCCCCTTATTTCAAGACGCATACCTAATTATTTACGGCTCCAATTAATTTTGACATTTCACTTGAACTTCAAAACTTTGAGTTTGTGCTATACTTACCCATGTTCCTATTCAAAACCATAAGTACCAAAATAATATTTTAGTTCTTAACACGATCTGTCAAAGTACAGCTCCAGATTTCTTATATATAGTAAATAAAGATCTTGATCCGTTTATAATTATTTAATAATTAGAGTACATTTTTTAAAAATTATTTATTTTTGGCTGTGTTGGGTCTGTTGCTGCATGCGGACTTTCTCTAGTTGCGTGGAGCGGGGGCTACTCTGCCTTGCGGTGCGTGGGCTCTAGGGCGTGCAGGCTTCAGTAGTTGTGGCTCACAGGCTCAGTAGTTGTGGCTCGCAGGCTCTAGAGCGCAGGCTCAGTAGTTGTGGCGCACGGGCTTAGTTGCTCCGCGGCATGTGGGATCCTCCCGGACCAGGGCTCGAACCCGTGTCCCCCGCATTGGCAGGCGGATTCTTAACCACTGTGCTACCAGGGAAGTCCCTCGAGTACATTTTTAAATTAATTGAGTATTACTTTTATTTCATGTATTAGGCAAGCAGTATTTGCAAAATCAAATTATAGTGTTTGTGACTAACCCTAGCTGCATTAGTTTAACCCTTGATGATTATTTTTTAATAAGTTTCCTTATAGCAATAGCAGTTAAAATAATTTGAAAACCACTTGCAATCTCCTGAAGGGGAGTAAGCCTTCAGTAATTGGGAAGTAGTTTGTTATTTCAAATGATTTGGCCTCCTTCCCTAAAGTTAAGAAAAATTTATAGTTTCTTTTAAGTTGAAACATATTCAGTGAAGATAACTTGAAGAATAAATGAAGTACAAAGAGAAAAACAAAATCACTCATAATTCTACCATAAATGATTATTTATATCTACCTGTGTGCATGTGCACTCTCTCGTTTATCTAGTCATTCCGTCATATATTTTAATACATTCATTTCATGCAGTCACACAATAGTAGAGACATTTTCCCATGCCAGTAAACAGTCTTCATTATGATTTTTGATCACTGATCATTTGATCATAAGAAATCCTTTTTTTTTTTTTTTTTGATATTTTGATTGTTTTCAATTTGGGGCAAAGACTTTAAGAAAGATTCTTGACAAGTTCCAGAGTTAATTGTTAGAAGTATTATTGTTGAATCAAAAGATATGCATAGTTTTCAAACCTTTTGCATTATGTTCAAATGTGATAGGACATTTTAATACTTTCAAGCAGATCTAGCCTTATGCATTAGTAGAGTAGGTAGCAGCCTTCAGGCTGTGTTTGCAGGACTTGAGAAGGCTCCTTTTAATTCACAACTATTCTCATCTACAATTAACCCTTGAACAACTCAGGTTTGAACTGCATGGGTCTGCATATACCGGGATAGTTTTCAGTAGTAAATACTACAGTACTCTAGGGTCTGTGGTGGGTTGGATTCACACATTGGAAGGAACTTACTATAAATTATACATGGATTAACCCCCCTCTTCCTCTTGTTCTTCAAGGATCAACTGTACTTTGCAGATGGCTGAAATTTCACCATCACCTGTCACTCCTTTGTCTCCTACAGGTACTCCCAGGAGAGGTAACACATTGCGCCTGGCAGGCATTTACTCTGAACAATCTGAAGGAGTTTATCTGATATTTTAAATTTAGTTCTTGCAAGTAAAGTTTAGAAACAAGGCAGGAAAAGGGACATTAGAGCATTGAGCAAGAGCGATAATAAGTGGAAGCAAAGTATTTCTTTACTTCATTCAGTTCTACTAAAATCAGTTGAACGACCATTATATGAAATACAGGATGTTATGTAGCTAGTTTTAGGAGTTTAAGTTATTATCTCTCTCAACAGTGATTCAGGCTGTTTGTTAACTTTGTATGCTAATTAATCCAGTAGAGAGACTTACGGTCCCAGATATGGAACACATATATGCCAGTAGAGATACAAGGGGGAATTAATTAACTCCTAAGCAACCTTACTCTGTTTGAACACACTGTTTGCAAACTGTGAAATTATTTCCTTAAGAGATAGCGAGGATGCAGAGTGCGGCTTTGAGTAGTTTGCAAAGAATACTCTGTGCTGTAGGGTTTGCCTCATTAGACCAAATATTTGTATTATTGGAATGTCTCCTTGAAAAACCATTTGATAAAGAGATAATAGTGGCAAGCAAGGCCACTAGATAGATAAAAGTCATAGTGCTTGCTGCAATCTGGGAACTTTGAGCTATTGCTTCTTATCTTCTTTTAGTGGAAACTTGTGTGTCAGATGATATGGGCCAGCCTGTGCAAAACTATGGAGAATAGTAGACCTTCTAGAAATTATATACCCTTGTCTGTGTAATTCCTTTACATTACTCAATAGGCTCATTCCTAAATATCTTCAGGATATTAAAATCCCAGTCTATTATTATCAGACTGACTCTTTCTCTTATAATAGTGAGTAGCTAATGATATGCCCCTTGTGATATTTAAAAATAGTGATACAGCTCTCATTACCACGTCTATTAGCCCCAGATTTACTCAGTCCTGGTCTAAACTGGGTTTTTAAAAATTTATCAGTAACAATCCCTAGACTGTATCTAGAGATGACTTCTTAAACCACCAATAAATGTCTTAGACTACTGGCAAATCAGAAGATGCTTGAAAAATATATGGCAACTAGAAAAAGACCTGTTACAATAAATAAATAGAAGAAAACGCACTTTTAACTAATGCTACTTCTAATAAATTTCTATATTCATGTGGAACTTTGGAGATGAGAGAAGTGACACTAAATATTTTAATTGATACATCTTTATGGTTTTATTGATCTTAAAGGACAGATTCTAATACTGGCTTCACTTCATGCTTCCTAACACCATTTAAAAAATATGTTACTGCAGGGTGACTTTCACTGATATAAAATGAATTTTAAAATATTAAAGGTATCTAACATCAGTACTAAGGATTTCTGTTTCTGGCCCTCTGCTCCTCTATGGAAATTTCTTTTTCTTCTCCCAACTGTTTACCTGATACTATTTTGCCCCCTGATTTTGCAGTTCTTTTAAGTTGATTTCCCTCACTGATAAACAGATTGAGTTGTGAGATTATGTCCTTTTTATTTTTCACTGGAAGTGAGTAAATCCAGAACGTTATACTTGGTGACATTTATTTCAACTCATCAAGGTAATGCCACCCATGTTTGCTTGGTTTGCTGCACTTCAAATAGGACATTGAGAATGCTTGAGTGTTAGTGTAACTTTGCTATCTTTGTTTCAGAATTAACTGAAAATGTGACATGTGCCTCCCACTTGGAGAGGGAAACTTTTCAATAATTTTTTTTTAGTTAATACGTATTAAGTTCTTAAAAGATGTTTGAGTGAGATGCACTAGTGCCAGGGTAGTTAAGAATCTGTTAGTCATTTTGTTTTAAATTTGTTTGGTGTATATATTTATAATTACCTTGCACAAGCTAGGTCTGAGTTAAAATTTGGCATAGAAGTCCATGTAGGGTAGCAAGATAATGCTTCTGTCTAATAAAAAATGTCAGTCTAATGATTAAACCGGTTGAATCCTTCCAGGTTATAGACTTGACTGTCCTTTGGTTAAATATTCTTACAGGGTCCAGTCAGGTCAGAGAAGGTAGTTGGCCATGGTATGAAACATGATTTCCAAACACCTCAGCAGGGCTGTTGGCAGAACTGTTTTCCTTAGAATGAGGTGTGTCCTTTTGAATACAATAAGATGCCACCTGTTATATTTAGATGGTGATAGAAAGTGTGCATTAAGTTCTGTCCATGAGAGTAAATAGTACTTAGTGGTAGTAAGGGGTGATTATTTGTGGTTGATAATAATAAAGGTCTTGGATGAATTAGAAAGAAATTGTCGAGGCCATTGCTAAAGGGTTTTATGTGTTTATAGACTCAATGCACATTTGTTGAACACCTTTGTTTGCTACGTGCTGGGGGTATAGTGATAATCAAGCAGACCTGGTCAGTTTCCTCATGGAACTTAATATCCAGGGGAGGAAATAGGTATTATGTAATCACTCATGTAAATATAGTCTACAAGGGGTAAGTACTGAGAAGTACTACAGATTGTTACATCAAGGGGACCCGAACTTTGTTTGATGGTGACTGTAGCTAATTATGAAATAGACTGAGTATAGCCCTATGGCTGACCTCCTCCCCTCCCCCTCCACACCTTTCTTGCTATATGAATCTTGGATATTGTCTTTTGTCCATCCTATTATCCTATCAAAAAATTGCCAGTCTAGAGCTGGGGGATGAAGGATAAGGGTTGTGAGGTGAGGGGAGGGATGATTATACAGGACTCAGGAAGAAGTCACAAAAGTTTGAGTTTTGTGATCCTAACCATTTGGTGTTCAGTTTTGTGTGACTTATACCACCGATGTCCTAGATTTACAAACTATTGGGAGTTCTTATTAAATGTAATATGCAATAAATATATCTATCATCTTATAGTGACATTTACATTCCACATGCGTATACATTTATACTGCAATATATACCATTACGTAGTAATAATTATTAAATATTGATATTCAATCCAAAAACTACAAAGACTAGGAAATGGAGGCGCCTTCTACTTAGGTCATATCAGGTGCCTGGAATGAAGCATAATGGAAAGATATGTGAATATGGGGTTAGAAACCCTGGGTTTAAACTTTGCTCTGTCACTTATTCTTTGATGCCAGTAGTCTCTATTTCTTCTTCTATAAAAGAGAAGTGATCGAACAGTGGCACCAGCCTTCCTGCCATCTATGATTCTGCGATTCACCCTGGCTTCTCCACTTAGGGGTCCATATCCGAATGGGTCAGATAGCCCTATTTTCTCCCACTGAAGCTGATTTGCAGCCCATTTCAGGAAGGTGGAAAACTTGGAGAAATGCCATCTTGAGAAAGCAAATACATTATTTATCTTGTTGAACTTTTATAAAATGCATAATTGTTGGCAGAAAGTACTTAAAAATGCCTTTTTTTCTTCCCTGTTGAATAAAAGCCTAATTACTAAATGTGGAATGGGATCTCCAGATTGATGGTGAGGGAATTGGTTACTCATCCTACTTCCACTTCTAGTATTAAACTAGGATGACGATAGATCAAACAATAAAAAAACGGTAGGTGATTTTCAAAATTCATGGATCTCAGAGATATTCTCTTAGGCTGTGAAACTTGCTTTGGCCTAGAATTCAGTTGCTTATGGTGTTTCTCCCACATCTTTAATCACTGTTACTTCTGTTGCATTAGTAGGTTAAGACAAACACGCATCTACATGAAAATGATTTATTCATTTCAGTAAATTCAGTGAACAGTAAGAAAAAAGAATAAGTATTTGAAAGAGAGTATAAAATGTGTTCAGGGGCTTCCCTGGTGGCGCAGTGGTTGAGAGTAAGCCTGCCGATGCAGGGGACACGGGTTCGTGCCCCGGTCCGGGAAGATCCCACATGCCGCGGAGTGGCTGGGCCCGTGAGCCATGGCTGCTGAGCCTGCACGTCCGGAGCCTGTGCTCCGCAACGGGAGAGGCCACAACAGTGAGAGGCCCGCGTACCGCAAAAAACCAAAAGAACAACAAAAAAAAATGTGTTCAGATATACTAGCTGCTTGATTTGGTTTAGGCTTCAGGAATAATGGGAAATCACTAGTAGCAAGTATAGTGCTGCCTGACACTGGTTTGCTCAGGACCTGTGTTCAGGTGAAAGCAGTGTTACTTCTTTAAGGGCAGAATCAACTTCCCATTTCCTCCTGATCTTCAGTTCAACTCTACAAAAAACTTAGTGACATCCACTATATAGCAGATCCTGGGATAACCCCCAGGAAAATAATGACATGATCCTCATCCTCCAAATTTTTTACAGCCCCACAGGGAAGCAGAACATGGAAATAGAGTGAAACAAGTAAAATGCTACTGTACAGAGTAGAAAAGAAGTCATGTTTAAGAGGAGTTCTGGGAAAGGCTTCTTGGAGTTGGTGATTCACATGGAGAAATTTTAAGAAAATTTCATCAGGTGAACTTGAAGAAAAGGCTGATGGAAAAGAGATAAAGGTGTGAAGTCACAGAAGTGTAAAATACACACATGTGAGTGTGAGTACTTGGTATTACTACGATGATCCTGGGGAAGTGGGGGAAGAGGATTGAAGTTAGAGAAGGGGAAGCAAGGCTGTAGTGAAAAGAAAAGAATAGGCCAGAAAAGGAAGGTCTTAACTGCCATGTGTAGCGCCTTGGGTTTTGTCCTTAGGTGATGGAGATATGGAAGGTTTTTGAGCATGTCACTTCATGATCAGATTTGCATTTTGTAAGATTATTTGCGGCTGGATTATGGAGAATGGTGTGATGGGAACTGGATTGCATGGTAGCATGGAGACCTAGTTAAAAGGGTAATGCAATAGTTCAAATGAGTGATGAGATAATTTTCTGGTATAAAATCTCCAATTGATTCATAAATACACTGCCACATTTTAAAATGTCAGCAAATTGAAAATATTTTTAGTATTCAGTAGAACTAATTCATTGCACTTTTATAGTTTAAAATTATTCATGAAAATGATAGCAATGAAAAATTGAAAGAGGGTTAATATTTTATTTGTGGATTTAAAGCAGTACACTAAGAGAAAAATTTTCACAGTTATAATTTTGCTATTAATATGGAATATTACTTTACAAAATGTAAGGTAATGAATTTGTTTTATATATATATACATATATATATATCTAGTTGTTTGTGGAAATTATGCATATTTGAAAACAAGTGAATGATGTCATACTGTCGGTACATGTAGGTATTTGCCGAATTTGCATTTGATACTGAACTGATAGTTATAACGAAGACTTTGTATTAATTCAAGTCATGGTATAAGTGATGGATATTTTTAAGCAGAAAGTTAAATCCCAAATCGAGAAAGAATGAAAATATTTGTCAGGGAAAATTAAATAGCCATATATGCATATATGACTGTAGTTTTAAAAAGAGCACGTGTTAAAAGGTCATTGCAAATCATATATTTGGAACAGCACATTTGAAAATAGCTTTAAATTGTCTCACAAATAGTGTGGCATATAAGTCTTCTTACCAAATCTTGGTTTTGGTGCATAAGTCCTCACTTCTTAGTTATCACAGCAGGAGACAAAAGTCAGAGTTGATGAAATTAGAATATCCATAGCCTTGTGGGGGAATAGAATATTACAGTGCTACATCTTTTTCAGTATGAATCCAAGATTAAAAAAAAATGTTGCTATTTAAGTACACAGTAGTATACAAGTTATCATAAATGTTAGGTTGTATGCCCCATAATCAAATGGAATAATGATCAGTTTCTGTTGTATGTTATCTTCAATTCAAATTAATGCTCAGGAATTCAATTTCATGCCTTACTATTGGTCAGACTTTCTTTATTTGTGTATAATATTGTGAATGCCTGTAGTTTTAGGATTGCAAGTTTATTGCACTGCATTCAATGTTAGATTATCAGTCTTCAGAGATTACATTGAAGCTTTAGGGGTTAGGATGTATTTGCTATACATGATTTTTATGAAATTTTTTATAATAACTTTTTCATAGGATCTGTTTATCCTTGTCTCTTTTTCCCCCCATGTCATAATAGAATGTATTTTAGTACTTTGAAGAAACTTTTTCAGCAAAATATATTTTTACTACACATTTACCCTTAATAGGTTCTGTTAGGGGAATCAATGACAACATGTTTCAAAGCAGAAATCTTTTCATGCTTGGTTTTTTTTTTTGTTTAATGAGATTTCAGGTATATTTTAACAACTGGGGTTTCCCTGATGAATCATTAAAATAAGTGAGTGGGCTGGAAGGTAATACGAACTTTTCTCAGTACTGCCCTATTTTACTCTGCTGGGTTATTGGTTGCTTTTTAAGTAGAACCTGGGTGTGTTGGAGTTGGTGGTTGGAGGTTCAGAAGGAAAGAGGGGAAAGGGTCAGTTAGGAAATACTAGGTAAACCTCTGATGACCTATCGGGAAATCCTACTCAAATTCTGCTTTCCTCAATTTACACCATTTTGTGTTTAAGCTTTCTGTTTTTGCTCTGCCAAGCTCAACTTTGCAAGTACTGTATATAGGCAAATAGAAAATATATTTTCAGCAATTGATTGAAGTTTAAGGTATCAAGCCATGTGTGGATTAGCCTGTGAAATCAATTTCTCATGTGTGTGGGATTAAAATCGTTAAAACCATCATCACTGAAACCATACCTTCCTACAACTAATAGCAGTAAGGTGTCTGTGGAATATATTAATACAACACGTCCTCTAATTTAAAATTATTACTTGGTATTTGGTTGGAAAATTATTTGAATATTATAGGTAACTGCATTGACATCATATATGAGGGCTAATTATGGGTTTCTAATGTAACTTAGCTTTAGTTTTTAAAAATCCACATGAGATATTTATACTTAGCACATCTTTTTCAATAAATCAGTGGCATATGGCAAATTTCCTTTAGCTATACTGTTTAAAAACAAAAAACTGAACTACCACAGCAGTTATAACTGCTGGAGGAGGTAGACAGATATGTAGTTCACCTTGAAAATGATCATGGCTCAAGGAATAAAGAAACTGGGTCAAGCTTAAAATAAATGCAGGTACGATGACAAAAGTTTTAATATAAATTTAAAAATATTCACAGCATTGGTTTCAGGCTACTTTTGTTCTTGGTGATCTTATCAATAATGCATTACTCATTTTTAATTGAGATGACTCTAATGGCATCTTTTCATTTTGGTCAAAATATTTATATGAAATACTATTGTGATTTTTCACCTTATATTCCCTCTTAATTGTAAATGTACATTTTTGGAAGGCAGATAATTCTCCAATAGATCATTTTGACCTCTGGTAATCTTAAATAGAACTTGAAGTGGTTTAACATTCCTGTGTCCTAGCTATCACTTTGACTCTTCTTATATTGCTAAATTAATGTTTAGCATTTAACCACGTATCATTAAATCATAGTATTGATAATGAATTAAACTTTCATAAGGCTTTAATAGTGTAGCAGGTTCTCATTCATTGGTGTCACTGGGGAATAAAAAATGCTGAAGAAATAAGGTTTTTTAAAACTAAAGCTTACTTGTTTAAGCAGAAAAACTTAAAAGCTGATAAAAATTTATCTGAAACATTTTTTATGCTCTTTTAGGGAGTTTGAATGGATTGGCCATTTACTCGTAAAATATCATCATTCTAGTGTCATGTAGAAAGGACGTGGGCTTTCTGTTTGGTGTTTATTCTCCAACGTGGGAAGTTTTGTTTGTTTGTTTCTTCCTTTTAAAATGCCATACCCCTAATTCTAATATACTTACTCCGTTTAATTGTTTCAGGGCTTAAGGTCTGTGGTGGTACATGTGCTAATGCCTTAACAGATTCATAAATCCAGGCACCTATGTAAGACATTTGGCTGCATGTAGGCTCACCCAGCATCTTTTGGCAAACACCTGGCCGCAGCTTCCTGCCACGGAGGAGACCCTGTCCTTCTCTGGAGTGAGGACTTTCAGTGTTGAGGCCCTGTTACTGCTGCTCCAAAACACTCACTCTCCAGTAGCCATTGCTAGTGGTGCAAAATGTCTGTATTTACCTGGCGTGCTCCTGAGAATCTATTATGTCAGGTGACCATCTTCAGTTTTCTGGGATTACTGCTAAAATGGGCAAATGGTGTACTCCCTTTATCTTTTAGTAAATTCCAGCGTAACAGCAAAAATCCTTTTTAACACAGTGTCTTTTTTTTTTTCCCAACTCCTGCTCATGTTTCCAGCAGTGTTTTCTAAAACAAAGCTCAATGAAGCACAGTGAAAGTATTATTTGAGCAGTTCTTTAATGTGCTGTAATGACATTTGGTTTGAATCTTATATTTAAAAATCAGGTTCCCCTCTTTTGCTTGCACCTAGTGGGAATCATCTTTCTTCCAGGTTGTGCTTAAAGAAGACTATAGGGGAAGAACAAAATTTCTTCTTGCTGCAAAAGTTGCAGTAGAAGTAAAAGGGGGAACTGCCAGGATATGTCTGTCTCCACAAAACAAGCAGAACAAATTTCCATGAATCAAAGCCACTAAGTATAGTTTTCAGAGGTGGTAGGACATAGTTACTTTCCCTAGAAAAATACCCCAAATGCAGGCACACCCGTTGGCCACTAGAAGAATGCTCAAGTAAACGCTAGTTCAAACCTGTACATTTCACTCTTCTTACTGAGCTATTAAAGGGGTGGAAATCTAGTATAACTATAATCTTTTTTCCGCTTTTCTATTTTTCAACCTCCCACACGCTTGGTGTTCAGTTCTGCTTAGTGAGTGTCTTGAATCTACAGCAGCACCTACACGTACTGCCTCCACAGTGGCTGATAGTTTGCAGATAACTCATGATTCAGACCCATAAGAAACATCTGTAACTATAGGGCATGGTACGTGCTCTAGATTAATCATGGAAAAGGGCAGAGCAATGAAGAATCAGAAAGCTTGTTTTTTTCCAAATATTAATGTTGCTTTCTTTGAGGTTATATATGAGTGGAATATTCTCTAGAGTGGTTTATATCACATTCCATCACTTGGGGAAATATCTCAGGTCATTTTTATAAGAACCTTTTAGAGACCTTTTAAGCATATGCACGGCATATACACCTTAGTGTGGTTAGGTCAGAGGAAATAAAGCAAGATAGCAGATATCTGTCATGTGATACAGTAAGCAAATTAGTGTTAAACTGCTTTTATTTTTTCTTGAAACCTTTGATATAATTTTCAAAATTGCCTTTCACTAGTTTTTCATTTGCTTTCTAGAAGTTTCCTTCATTTGAAGGGTTACTGGCTACCATTTTGTTAAACCTGGAGGCTGTTTTGTTAACTTACTGAATACAGCATTATAAAGTTGAAGTCACCAGCCAGCCTGAAAAAATCGAGCTGCATAGCGCAGTCTCTGAGCTTACTTCTTGCCCACAAAATCTGCAGTACTCTCAAATTTGTATTTGAAATACAGTCTGCTGATGGGGAATGGGTAACACCCACTGCCTTTCAAATGCATGTGTATATCTACTTTTCCCACCTTTCCTTGGTGAATAAGGAGCTGTGTTTGAAAAGAACTGATTTTAAAATGCTGGAGGATTCTATCTTTACTCCTTAAGTAAGGTGGTTTATCCTAATAATGGGAGGGGCAAAATACCTTATTTCTGTTTGTCAGCTGCTATGCTTCAATTTTATCTTCACATCACACCTCTGAGGTTAGTACTTTTATCCCCATTTTAGAGAAGGTGAGACTAAGTCCTACAATGTTAGGTAGCTTGTCCAAGGCCCTACAGCTAGGACATGACAGAGCTGAGCTTCAAACCTGTATCTTCCTGACCCC
This sequence comes from Lagenorhynchus albirostris, assembly GCF_949774975.1. Lineage (NCBI taxonomy): Eukaryota > Metazoa > Chordata > Mammalia > Artiodactyla > Delphinidae > Lagenorhynchus > Lagenorhynchus albirostris. The sequence goes on from NC_083100.1 coordinate 85,706,089, forward strand.
AGGACTCATACTTTTTCCACCTGAGGAGCACTGCTTCCTATTTTACAGATAAGTGAAGTATGTGTTTGTATCTTTTCCCCAAAAATGCTCATTGGAAGATTTAAGACATCAAGAAATAAGCTTTTTTCACTTCAGTCATTTCTTTGAGAACCGTTTGAGACATTTTGCTTTGAAAGGCAATTTAAGCAGGCATTGCTTTGACTGAGCAAGGTAAAGCACAGTTTTCTTAGTTAGGAGCATCACTGAGTTGTTGAGACTAATAATTTTGTGGAACAACATTATTAAGGAAAGCAATATGCTTGCTGAACGAGTGGTGTTTACTTAAGTCATAAAGGAGAATTCAAACATCTGGAATATTTTTAAACGATGTAGTTGTTATGTACCAAGTGATATTTCTTATTTACTTCTTACAGGAAATAGCATATAATTTGAAATATATAAAAGTTTTTACATTCATAGATATATTTTTATCTCACTGAGCACTTCAACAAAAGTGATACTATTAAAGTAAAAAGTTGCTTGACAGCCGATTCTCTGTGGTGACAGTTTTACCACATCTTTAATAGTAATGTTACTTTATCGCTCTTAATGCCTTTGTTGTTTAAAGTAAGGTTGTAGAAACTTTGCTGGTTCACAAGCATACAGCTTTACCCTACTTTTTCGGTCTTCCTTTGGGGGTGGGATATTGACAATACTGAGGAAGTGGTCAAGCGTCTCAAGAAATTGTATCCTAAAGATTTTTAACACTAGAGAATAGAGATTTGAATATGAGTGTGCTGTCTTCTAAATATGGATTCGTTGGAGGCATTGGTAGCTGATGAATTTAAAGATGGATTAATATGAGAATTCCAGAATCAGGGAATTCCTGAACTGGAAAGGCCCATGCAAATGAAGGGCTCTTGGAGTGAAAGTGTTAGTTAGGACAGGAGTTCAGTGACTGTCCAAGTCTAGATAGAGCTCTAGGCCAAGCCAGTGCTGAGGTTACTGAGTCAGGGTCATAGCTGTTCCAGCCAGGAAGTGAGTGATCACAGCGGGAGAGAACTTTAAACTTCCTGGGTAGGAGAAAAAACTGAGTCATTGTGGAAGTAATCTTAAGACATGAAGAAAACAGAAATCAGAAAAATAAAGCATCTTTATTTCCTCTTATTAACATGAATGGTATAAAAATATTGATTCCAAAGTACAAACCTCAAGTGTTATATACTTTTTAAAAAAGCAGGACAAACCTATTTAAAAAAGTAATTTGTCTGTAAACGACTTTATTTGCTTTCTGTGTATAATATTTTAACATATTTATTTGAAAATATTTATACAAATTTTTTTTGCTTAATATCTAGAATCTGTGAAGATTTGAAAGGGCCAATGAGTATTCTCATCATTGAGGCATTCTATGGAGGGTCCCATAAACAGCTGGTGGATCTGCTTCAAGAAGAGTTAGAACACTGTGTTCTTTATACCCTTCCTGCAAAGAAATGGCACTGGAGAGCACGGACGTCGGCTTTGTACTTCTCTCAGAATATTCCCGCCAGTGAGCATTACAGGTAATTAGAGCCCAGGCTGCGTCTCCAGCCTGTTTTAAATGTACTTGTTCTAAGGAGGTTGCTTCTCTGTTGGCCTCTGTGAGATTTCCTTCAACTATGGAATTGGTCAGAATGACTACAGTAGCTATTCCTTTATCGACAACAGAGCAGCCGAATACATTTGTACTCTGAGGACACCTGGTCGGTAGGAAAGTGGATTTTCATTTAGAGCCTGCATGCCTTTTCTCATTTGTCTTGTGCTTTTATCACATGCACGTGTGGGTGTATGATGACATTTTTTGGCCTGAGATGAGAGTTGATCCTGTGCACATTTGGTTTTTGCTTCCATAACCTCCCATGCCTCTTTTAGTGAGTATGCTGTTTTAGGGTGTCTGCTCTGTACTGGGAGCTAATGTTGGAAAGATGGATATGACCAGGGCCTGTGCCCTTACAGGCTTTAAAGACTATTCAGAGATGAGTAGTTTTTAAAGTGTCATGAGAGTATGAAAAGGGGAGAAGTTGATTTTGACTGTGACAAATTGGAGGTCGCTTTGTAGAGTTGGTCAACTTTGCTTTATCTGGAAGGATGAATAGATTTGGGGGACACAGGCCTCAGTTTTGAATTTTGAATTGTTAGGAAGTGGGAACTGGGGGGGGACCTATTAGAAGGGCTTACGAGACATACTGAAAAGTGTGGATGGGAAATACCGATCCCATTTTAAGGAAACAGTAGAATGGAATCCTCCTGAATATCCTTACTGCCATATGTCTCCTGATGGTTAAATAGTGGAAGATTATCCTGCTGTGGTTTACATATCCGATGTTCTTACCGTTCTGGGCCCTTCTGTGTAGGACTGCATTGGTGGTGGCAGGAGTCGGGAGGGCCAGACTGATAATGAATGGAGTTCGAGCAGCTAGGTTGTTAGAGAAAGGGCACGTTGCAAGCTGCAGTGCTCACCTTGGCGTCAGCAGCCATTTCCATCTGCTGCTGCTTGTAAGGTAGGGCAGAGACAAGGGAGAGAGCAGCTTGAGATTTAAATGTAGGTTGCTGTTCTTAGTAGTAATTTTGGGGATTCAGAAAATAACCCATTTGGTGTATAAAAGCCATGCATCGCCTCTGAGAATTCAGATTGTCAGATGGAACAGCAGTGAGCACTCAAGTCATGTTGCTTGGGATTATAAAGGTAAAAGCTGTTTGGGGGCATATTGAGAATTTTGTATTTTTCCAATCTAAAGTGTATTTTTCCTTACATAATTTAATGTTTTATATTCTGATAATCACCAAATGAGTATTGTGGATTCACTAGTAGTATTAGAAATTTCAGTGCATGTATCAATACAAAAGTTTTCAAGGCAATGACAAGTGAGTCGTTGCCTTGAAACAGTGCTAAACAGGATTTTAGCACTGTTGCTGTGCTAAAATTGATTGTTTATAGTTGCTTTCACAACTCATTTAATTGTGTTTTCTCAGCACCAATTGCATTATATTACTTAAGGTCAAGGAATCCAGTTGGCTTTATGGCACATTTTCATTTAACATTACCATTTGATATAATACATTCATACATACCAAATGATATAATACATTTCTACAATGATTTGAGCATTGAAACAAACCATTTCTGTATCTGCTGTTAGATTTCATTTTGATTACGCAGTGTTTTGGAATGGAATTTTTGTATCACAAATATATGTGTGTGGATAGCATGCAAACAAACACTTCTGTGCCCGTGGCTTCCCCACTCCGTTTGAGGTCTGAAGCATTTGAGTAAAACATCACATTGCTTTTTGAAGCAGTCTTATTTGGGAGGTAGATTTCTGAAAGATGGTGTCATAAAATATAAAGTTTTACTCTCTGATAGCCATAACCTCCAGGTCCTAACAGTGGTATCTGTGATCTTTCAAACTCAGCCATTTAAGCTGCAGTTAATGGTACTTATTAATCTAATCAGACTTCACTAAAACATATACCTCACCAGTCTAACTTACACTTATATTTGACTAACGATAACTTATCTACTCTTTACCAAATAACCTTTCTGAATACTTTTAGAAAAAACAGCAGCAGCTTGAAAACTTATATGCGAAGTTAAAAAATATGCTCACTCAACCCTAGATAGAAGTGCAAGAATGACGTTTTGTTACACCAGATAATTCTGATCTCTGTGGAGACTTTTAAAGATATGAAAAGTTCTTGATTTCTGTTTACTTACTCTATTTGTACATTTGTCAAATGAAATCACCAAAATTCATAAAGATAAAATGATTAAGCACCAATATTGCATGCCACGCAAAAACTACTCTGAACTAGTAGGAATGTGTCTGATAAGAAAGACCTTGAATGTAGGTACACAGGTTATTTTTTTTCAGCATCTGTACACATAGTCATTGTTTTTATAAGCTCGTTATCTGGGTAATATTTTATTACTAAAAGAATAAATGCTCCAGTCTAATTAATCAGCTTGATTCTGCTTTATCTTGACAGTGAAAAGAATACATCATGATTCACATTTAGAGCTGTTTAATTTTTATTATAGATTACAAAAGCTCCACAATTTATTTTTCTCAAAAGTAGTTTGGTAATTATTAGGTTTTATTAAAGCCTTGCCTTCTGGAAACTTCACAAAATGCAGAAAAATGTTTCCGAGGATGGGCCTCAAATTTCATGTTCTGAAATGTATGAGTCATTTGTCCCAGCATCAAGCATTTCTACTTTCTTAAAATATACCTAGAGTAGGCATCAAAGATATTTCGTTCTTCTTTCTTTCTGCAATATCTTTACTGAACTGAAAGAATCGCTCTTACTTAAAATCATTTTTTTCACTCTCAGATGCTTACAGTTATATTTTCATTCCATCTGAGGTATTGTGGCAGATACTGATCATTGCCCACCTAACAGCCCTTCTTCCTTGTTAACAGAATTAGTTTTCTTTGGCGTGGCTAAGTACCCAGCCCCTGGGAGTGAAGCTTGATGGACTTAAGTCGGTCATGATGATTCCGTTCTCTGCCAGATTTTCCCAGTTTTCCTTGAAGCTAGTGCTGGATTCTGGCAAATTCAGTTTAAGTAGATTACTTCTGGGGGTTCTTCCAACTAAGTTTTTTTAATTTTATTTTGTGCTTTACTTATAAAAAGAGAAAGCCATCTCCCCTTCTCTGCATTTCACTGTGGTTATGATGTCTACAATTAGCAGATGACAAGATGAGGACAAAACACCTGAGCTGCCATAAATGGCTGATGAAAGGCTGGAACGCTATAGCTACCTAGTACCCTGAAAACCCTCTGTCCCTAAAACATCTAGCTACGTTTTGTAAAACGTAATAAATTTCGTTTTAAGTTCATAGCCGAGCAGAGTAAGAGAGGATCTGGAGAGGGATTTGGAAATTAGAGTGGTCACCTTGCTTTGAAGCCGTGGCTGCGTAGTTTTCACAAAGGGGACTGGTTAACTGAGTTATATTACGTTCTTGAAATGAAATACTGTGCAGCATTAACCTGAATTAGGAAGCTTTCTGTGTCCTCTTATTGGAATCTCTCCAAGACAAGTGAGCAAAAGTAAGGTGCCAAAGAGTGTTATTGGTGCCATCTTTGGTGCCAAGAAAGGAGGTTATAAGAACGAAACAATGGAAGAGTGCATTGGAAATGAATGAAGATACTTACCTGGGTAGCAGAGGTTGTTGGTGCCCCACCCATATCCCTCTCACCTTTCTCTTGTTGTGTGCCCTGGCCAGCTTCCTGCTGTCAGTCTCTGCAGCCCTTTTTGCCTGGGGGAGTAGCTGCTCTGCCAGTGCAGGCAGCAGGCCCCAGTAGCCCTCCGCCAGTGATCTCCGCCCCCTCAGATGAAATCATTCTGAAGTGTGAACAGGAGAGAAATCATTAACAAAGATTCCTCAAAAACCCTGTAAGTCAGGAAATAAAAGCATAATTCTAAATAATTCATGGGTCACAGAAGAAATTATAACGGATACTAAAAAATAGAACTGAGTCATAGTCAACATACTGCATATCACAACGTGGGTTGCATCTAAATTGACAGTCGCAGCCACATCATCTTTAATAAATTTATTTTTATTATTGTCTTTTTAAATTGTGATATGCAGTGCCTTCTAAAGCTTGGCCCAGGGCAGGGCTCCTCTTACTTTAATCTAGGAGGAGTACTGGGAAGGAAACAATAAAAAGAGTAAAAAATAGTGAAATTGAAAGCATATATGTGTGTGTGTGTGTGTGTGTGTGTGTGTGTGTGTGTGTGTAATGAAGATGAACAAACTAAAATTAGTGATTTTGAAATAATAAAACAGATATAAATCCAGGCATGCTTTATTTATTTTTTTAAGGCACAATTCATTTTTGGAGTGAAAAAAGTATAACTACAGATATGACACAGATCAATAGAAAGGAGGAAATACTGTTAATAATTTTATGTTAATACATTTGCAAACTTAGACAATATGGATAATTTCTTAGAAAAACATAACTTCTAACACCTCACTCAAAATGAAATAGAAAATCTGAATGGGACTATAATCATTAAAGTTGTTGTTACATTAACTAAAAATCTCGCCATTAATAGACAGAGGCTGGGTCCTCGTGCAGGTTGGTTTACACCAGTTCTTCTCTGTCTCTTTCCAGACTTGCGTTACATGAGATCAAGTGTCTAGTTTTTTAGGTTTTCTGTTTCTTGTAGCCATACTAGTCCTAATTGGTGTTGATTATCATTATGATATCTCCCTTCCCTACTCCCAACCCTTGACCTTTTTTTTTTTTTAAAATATCTAAGGAGGGGCAAGGAAAGCAAATAGTTGGATAGAAAATAAATTGAATGAAAAGTTCAGTTGGGTCAAGTAATGTATAAAGTGAAATTCAAGCTTAAGGTGATATTTGATTGTTGATAATTCTGTTATGATTTGCCATTTTCTTAAATGGTACCTTGACTGTGTGTTTTCATTAAGCAGATTCTCTTTCAGGGAAGCTGTGATTTATTTATTTATTTTTGTTCTTAATTGAACTATTTGCTGTGAAACATTAAGCATAACTTTCTTTGGGAGAGTGAACATTTTTAACTGATATGAAGTACCTATGTATGTTTGATGTTTTTAGCTAGGCTTTGTGAATAAAGATATGGCTAAACTAGTGAATATAGGTAAATTAATAAGGAAGGTGGTGGTTTCTCAAACAATTCTTTTATAAATTAATAATTCAATTACTTTGCTTGGCAATTATATCTTGTTTTGAATTGTTACCTCTTGTTAAAGATACAACTTTCTGAATGATATAATAATACTTTAGCAATAAAACAACATTTTATTAAAATGTACGTTTCTGAATAATTTAATACCATCTTAATCATGAAGACATCTTTATATTAGTGTGCATCATAGTTGGGAATATAAAAGTAAGTGATGACTTGTTAAGAATTTGTAGGTAAGTGAAGTATTGTTAGGCATACAAAGGGCAGTCATTTTGCATCTCTATAACCAAGGTAAGATTTGATGGATTTAAATAATAGTAATAATAGCTAACATATTGAACATTTACCATGTAGTAGACAATCTACAGTCCTGGAAGCTAGATATTGTTTTCCTGGTTTAGCAGAGGTAGAATCTCAGGCTTAGAGTCAGGTTACTTGCACTGGGTTACACAGCTAGTTATAGTAGATACGTGATTTGAGCTCAAGTCTGGCCACTTGCAAAGGCCATACACTGTTCGTTCTTTTTAAGCCCATGCTTTTAACCACTATGCTATCTCATTAGCTTGCTGAAGTAGGTTAATTAAGTAAATTAAGCCCGACTACCTCTTGATGAAAAAATATATTACTAGATTTCTCTATTAGAAGTGGGTGGTGGTGCCTCTTGGGGTCTTGAGAAGGGATATAGTTCTTGAAACTTATTGGAGGCTGATGTCTGGGAACCAAGAGTCTTTCTAGGTTTGTGAATGTGATTTTTTCATTTTTGCTTATCACATTTCTCTTTAGCTTTTAGCTATAGAAGTCACATGTCATTTGAATTTTCCTCTTGAGGTTTTTCTTTAAATCCAAATAAATGCTACATGTGATGCTTTTTTAAAATCTTTGGGTAAACTCATGAATGAAAATAACATTCTTGTTTGTGGTGGTCAGTACCTGCCATTACCAAATTACCCTCAAACTGCTATACTGTGAAGTTCTCTACTTGGTTTATGAACTTGGCTAGAGACAGCATTCCAGTACTGCCCAGCTTACTGCCCTTATATCATTACCAGTTGCGTACAGTTCTTGGGGTTTGGATGATGTTCTGACACTGCGTAAATAATATTATCATTAGGTACGATGCAGCATCCCATAGTCTGACCCATATGTGACTCTTCCATTTATGAGAACTGGCCGAGAGTTTCCTTGTCACCGTTGCCCAGCCGGCCAGCTTCCCTATCCTATACTGCCTAATTGTGGGATTCTCTTTTGGTTTGTTTTTCTACCGATCTGCTCTTGTGTCTAGGCAGTGCACACAGCAGCTTTCCAGTATTTGTACAGTGCTTAGGGCTTTGTTCACAATATTACATCTCAGTGAACTCTCCTCTGATTGACAGTATAAAACCATCTGGACTTTTATGTTGAAAATGTAGCTGACCCCAATGCCACAGAAATAGTATAATACTGCACACCAAATAACTAACCATTCAGTCAGTCTCTGTTTCTCTGTCTCTCTCTGCCTATCTCTCTTTTCTCTCACTCTCTTCTCTCTCATATACAAAGACATGCACATGCACATGAATGACTAACTTTTAAATTACTGTAACACATCCTTCATTGCAAAACTGGAAACTGTGTCACAAGCATCCTAAAGGAGGGTTTCCAGACTTTATTTTTCCAGTTTTCTTTGTGTTTCTTTTTCAGTTCTGTCAAGAAGTAAAGTATTCCAGTAGCAAGAAAAAAATTTTTTCATGTTATGGAGTTCGTAGTTTATTCTCACCATCAACTGCTAATTCAAAAGTGTTTGTATACTTAGTAGCAAGCACTGTGAACCCACTGCTTCCAAGGAGTGAAGCACAACAGTGGAACTTCAAGTGCATGTTTTTAATATTCCTTCTAGCATATTTTAAAAATAAAATAAAATTTCACATTTAAGATTCTATACAGCCCCCAGGTAACAGTGCATCAGGATATAAGTTATTATTTTGAACAGACTCTGTACCTTAAAGACCTATAGGATAAATCTCCCATATATTTAACCTTTGAAATTTGACAACTGTATTTTAAAAGACAAACTGGATGTTTATTACACTTTTACAGAGGAGAGAAAATCATTATTTTTAATGAAGGAAATGGAAAGAGCAAAACAACCCCAAACACCCTTAAATGGATGCAAAATCATACTATTGTATAAAAATGCTTTGGCTCTAGAGTAAGGACCTTCATAATTTTGCTTTTAGAAGTCACATGCTTATTTTTCACATAACAATTGAAACTGTGAGTCTGATCTTAGAGTGCTTCTAATCTAGTTGTTTTAGGTATTTTCATTGCACTTCCACTCCCAACATTTGTTTGTTTATTTGAGAAAGTGTTTCTGCTTTTATTAAGGTCTTAGTCAATGAAATATGTTTGCTTTGGGAGCTGTATAGGGTGTGCACAGGTCTGAGTGTCTGACATCCTGTATTCAGGGCTTCTAAAGCTATGGTGCAGATACTCTGGTACCCTTCCCTTCTCTTAAGCCTCCCCTCTTAGGGAAGCTTTCATGCTCACCTATTTCCTTGGGATCAGATTTGGCCTCCTAACCTAATCTTTGGACACACTGTCCTGTTTATTAAATGGCCAATTCTTGTGCATCTCTTCTTTGTTTATACTCTGTGGTTCTTTCACATGATGGACCTGCTGGCCTCCTGACCAGCCAGCCCACAAAGATAACTGCAGGCAGAAGGCGGGAACTGAATCAGGTCTTGTGCTTACAGAAGAGCATACATGTCCCTTTCATTCTTCTGTCTTTCTGAAGAACATAATCCTATATTTTAGTAAATTTTTTCCTGTAAGCAGTCTTTCCTATGTTTCTCTTTGTTCACCATCTCATGCTGATCATCAAAATTTAACACTCCCTTTTGAGGAGAAATTCCTGGTGACTGAATACATGTAGTTGAGAGAGGGCAGGAGGGTGGGATGGTTTGACCAGACTAGGTATCTTTTGGTTCTTTTCTAAGCTTGTTTCCATTTTTTTCCCCTTCATCAGCATGTATTAAGAACTTTTACGTCCAGAGCCAGTGCCTATGCGAGCACTGGTGATGTAAAGGCAAACTTGACAAACATGGACGTACAGTGCTGACACTTAGTAAGCATTTAGTAAACTCTGTTGATTGAAAGAAAATTTAATGCCTGTATATCCAATTGTTATACTAGTAGTTTGGATTAAATAATCCCTGCTTAAAAACCATCAGTTACTTCACCTTGCGTACGTAAAAATCCAGATTACATATAGGGCTCGTAGGGCCCTGCCTGCCTCTGCAACCTCATCTCTGATCCCTGACATCTCACTAACGTGCTGTAGTAGCGGCATTGGCCTTGTTCACTTACTCTGAAATGTCAGGCTGTTTCCTGCTTCAGGTGCTGCTGCTTCTTGCTGGTCCTTCAGCTGGTAACACTAACTCATGTCCCCTCCCCACACCTTTGCTTACTTCTTCCCATCCTTCACCTTCTCAGAGAGGCCTTCCCTGATCAGCCTATCTAAAACAAGCCCTCTATTTCAGCATCCTAAATTAATGTATATTAATTATATTGCATATAATTTGTAATTATTTTATTTTTTTTCTTTTTTCATTATTCTGTGAGTTCCGTGATGACAAGGGCCATATTTGTCTTGTTTACCATTTTTATCTCCAGTACTTAATTTGCTTCCTAGCAGATAGTAGCTGTTGAGTAAATATGGTTGAATGAATGCTTTCATATCTGTGGGTTTGAAAATACAAACAAAATATGGTTGTAATTGACTTTGCTAATTTTGCTTATTTTTTTCAGCTCTCAGCACTACCAGTATCATGTGTCCAGGGATATCGTCTCTTCTGCACAGAGACTGCTTAGAGACATTTAAGGGCCTCAGAATTATGGGATTAAACTAAAGAATTCCTTATACACTTACTCACTTATTCTTATGGGTTGTATTAATCATACTATGATATCAGTCATCATTTGTTAGGTAAATTTTGATAATAGAAAATATATTTTTCTGGAATTTCCCCTGTATAAAAATGTTTCTGGAAAAAAAATGTTTCTTAGTTCAGGAAACTTTGTAGAATCTAGCATATGTGTGAGATAATTTTGTAAAATTTCACATGATTATATTTAAGGCTTTTTAGATTTGGCAATAGCCACCCATGAAGAGTGGCCTTTTAATATATGGTGTGGAAGCTATAGGATAAATGAGAGATAAGAATTTGTCCCGAAGAAGTATTTAGCTTGGCCACTGCAATTATTTAAGCATTTTTAATTTTTACTGCTTTTAAGACAGATAGACATTCTTTGTTTTGGTCACAAATACAACTAGTTGCCATTGTTTTATACTGACCTGCTTCTGTATTTATGTTACTTAACTGGTCCATTTAGGCCTTTGTGTTTGTAGCCTCTGGTCTAGACGCTATCCAAGAATGCATCTTCAGATACTCTTCAATAAAATATATTTAAATGTACATATACATAAAGGAGTTTATAAAAAATATAAATCACTCATGTTGGAAAGAAACAATATACTGTAGTAGGGGAATCAGCAGTTCTAGGTTCTAATCCTAACTCTGCCATCAATTAGTTGTTTGGCCTTGGAAAAGTCATGTTTTTTAACCTTAGAGTCTTATTCTTTTCATCTGTAACTAAAGGTTTTGGTTTCTTCTACTGAGTTCTATGATGTCTTAAACAAGGAATTAAAATCAAGATCAAGATTTAAAGAATTCTAACACAAAAGACAAATTTGTTCTGTCTCTCATTCAACTTTGTTATCAACCACTGCTTCATTTAATACAGAAATTATTTCCTTATCTTGTTTGTGTATCTTCTTGAATATTTACTTTTATTTATAGAGTTAAGAGACTTTTGAGCAATAATTCTTTCCAGTAGTGTTTATATCTTTTAAGTTGTTCTGATATGACTTATTTGTTTGGATCTTCAGTTCCAGCCTCAGAATGTCATGATTATATCTGCCTTTTCAAAGAGAAGGTGCTTGACCTTTGTGTTAGCTATCTGTCTCTATAGGGCATGGAACATAAGACATGTACACTAAATACTGAATATGTTACTATAGACCTCACACAGAAGAGTCAGGACTGCAAAGAGGGTAGCATTCACTAAAGAAGTACAGAGGAGGGAGTTTAATCCTCATTCAGGAAATTCTGAGGTAGACCTCCTGAGAAGATGTTAGAGATTTTAATAGATAGAGGTGAAGTGGAAGAGTGCTGTAGAAGAAGGAAGTGTTGTGAACAAAGGTATTAATGCAGGAAAATTGGGAAATGTTTGGAAATCTCTAAAATCTTGGTTTAGCACAAACATATTCTGAGTTAGGAGGAGTTGTGGAACATCAGGTTGGGAGGATAAGGTGGATTTTGTCTAGTTCATGAACATTCTTGAATTCAAGGTTAAGAATTTAGGGAGCTTTTGCTTTAGGTTATGAGTATCCTTTGATGGCTCTATTACTCAGGACCCTATTAGTTGCACATGATAGACCCCAATTCAAAATCAGTTAAACATAAGGGAAAATGTATTGGCTCATATAACTGAATAACTGAAAGTCCTAGAGTGGTTGACTCCAGGCAAAGCTGGATCCAGTGATTAGGCCTCTTGTTTTCTTGACTCTGCTTTCCTCTGGTTTGGCTCTCTCCAAATGGATCTCTCCCAGAGCTAAGTCTATATCTCACCAGCTTAGTTACCCTATCTGAAAGAGTGTACCACTCTTGGCAGTTGTAGCCAAAGTCCCAGATTGAGTGAAAGCACTTTTTTTTTAAATCTTATGGTCTTTGAACTTATTACTGTGACAAAAGTCATCTAATGTCATAATTGGCCAGTCCAGGGTCACATGGCCACTTTGGGGTCGACCTCATCCAAACCTTGTGAACCGAGTGCAAGAGAGCAAAAGGAAAATTGCACTGCTGTTATTTGAAATTGCACTGCTTTGATTTGAACAATGTTTTGCAGGTAAAACACGGTGAGTATTGCAGTCAAACATGGGAGTGAGGTAAGGAAAACTGCACAGGACAAGTATTACAGTAATACAGGATGGAGACCATGGATGAGGGTAGAGGTGGCCATTGGATTCTTAACATCTCATATAGAAATAGTGAGATTCTGAATGAGAATAATGATAGTAGGAATGGTAGATGGTAAAGGAATTAGCAATATGAATGAAATTTATGTTGTTTGCATTTCACTAGTTATAAAATTTGTCTAGGAGCTGAATTGAAAGTTACCCTTATCCTGTCTACGAAAAAAGAATTTGGTATACAAATCAATTTAGGCAGAAGCAGAGAGATCACAGTTAAATTACTTTAGTAGTTATAATTATTTTAAAAATAGCTATGCCAATTGTAAATCATTCATATTCACTCATTAAATTGGATCAGTGGGTTTACTTTGGCAGCATTTTAAGTTACTCCACATACTTCACTGTAGCAAAACTTCCTTTTCTTTAAAGAATTAATGTAACACTGCCCCTTTTCTCTGTGTAAATAAAATTTATAATATATATTATGTATACATGTATATGTGTGTATATGTACATATTACCCAAATATACACATAATCAATAAGTGATTCATTACTTGGTATTAACTTCTCAAACTTAGCACTCCCCCCTCAAAAAAAGGGAAAAGTCAGGTATTAAGTGCATCTCTAGAGTTCTTATTTTATGCTAGATCCCAAGGTAAAAATTAATGAGTGAAGTTTGTGGTTGCCACTCTACTTAGTATTCAGTTCAGAAAAGCCAGTCTCTTCCTCAGTGGTCTGGACTGGTAAGGCACATGTTTGAAGAACACACACTGTGTGCCAGACACAAATGATAGAAGAGTAAACAAGGTAGTGCACTTTAGGAACTGAGTTTCTTCTCTTGGATATAGTTCTATTCCTTTTATTATTTTTTTTCCAGTACTCTTTGTACAATGTTCACTTGAATCAGCCTTTCTAAAGCCATCAGATACTAATATGTTTCTAGGGAAATTCTCCACACTTGGTAACCTGTCTTTCCCTATAGGAATAGAGCTGAAGTATAGGGGATTTCTAGCCCATGGTTTGTTTCATTGTGTATCCAGTGTTGATACAGATATTTATTTGTATATGAACTGTTTTGGTGATTTTCAGAAAATGAAAGTGGCTAAGAATGTGAACTAGTTTTTGTCACTGGTTTTTTGTTTGTTTGTTTGTTTTTGACTCAATCATAAGCTTAAATAAAATGAAAAAAATTTCATGAAATCCAGTTATATTAAAGGCTTATGTTGTTTGTATATTGTGTGTGTCTGTGTGTATGTAGCATTTGTATTGTAGAGTTTCTCATTCAGAGGTAGTGATTCTTAGCTTTCATTTTATAGCATTGCTTAGTGTCTTCAATTTTCTCAAAGAAGATTTTTAAAACAGAGAAACATCAACTCGCTCTTATTGAAAAAATACTTTTCTATACCATTTTATAAGAAGATTGCTGCCAGGAATTCAAGTAATAGCACAGTGCCATTATTACAAAGGTTTAGGAATCCTTGACTCTTGCAATTGGTGGAAACGAAGAGATTATGACTCAGGGGCTTATAAAGAGTGATTAGGAGGACTATGCAATCATTTTCGTAGTAGTAGTATTTTTATTTTTCTAAGTGTTCAGAAATATTTAACGACATTCATATTTTATTTGCAGTATTTTTTGAAAAATGTAAGAGAAGTAAGAGAAGCAGAGGTTAAGAATCGAGGACTTACTGGCTCTGAAATTGGAGTATTGAGTATTTAGTATGTAAGTAGAGTTTATGTGAGTAATCTTTTTTTTTTGTCTGATTTTGGTATTTAGAACTGGGAGTAGAAAAAAGAAGACACACATACGTATTCACACAAGAAGGAGAAACAGTGGCGGTTTTAGATTTGAAGTACCTGAAAAACATTCAGGCTTCTGGAAATATGATCTTTATATTTGCCTTCTTTCAATCAGTTTTATTTTAGATAAAATGCTGGCTGATGGTAGTGGTCCACTTGAACACTGTTGAGTTTTCTTTATTTTTTTTTTCCATGGAAAAAAGCTCCCAGAAAACTTTTGTCCTTTAATATGTTCAACATGCATATGTTTTACATGTATTAACTAGTATTAAAAATGCAGTTTCTAATTAGATGTCTAAATCTGAGAGGAGTTGTGGTGAGCACCAGCCTCTTAGAATTACTGAAAAAGAAAGTTTTGATGAACAGGGTTTTCTTTTTGGCTGTTGCATCCTTCAGCCTGCTCTGGCCCCAGAAACTATTATGTTCTAGGATTTCTAATGCATATTGTCAGTTTTGGTGATAAACCCTTAAGATATTGATTATATCAAAACTTGGAGAATTCAGGATATTTACATTCTGTTATGACCTGTTCTATATTACAGCAAAAAAGTTAGTATTTCTGTTATTAAGGATTTGGGCTTTAGATGAGCATCAGTAGTTATAAACTGGGTATGTCTTAGGTTTTAGAAAAATTGTAGAAAACCTCTAAAGTAATATTGCAACCTGGTTTTGTTTGGTATTTTTGTTTTACATTTTTAAATGGGGGGGCGGTGACAGGGAAATCCCTTCTCTCCAGATTTGTATGAGTCACCTGAAGGCTTCCTTCTAATAGAGTTTAATGACATGGTGCCATTTGAATCAGTATTTCCACATTTGCAATTTAGAATATTCGGTTTGAACTCATCAGCATTCATTTTCATTTCTGTTTTACTTTTCAATTTGTCATACAGTTTTTTTTTTTTTCCAGCTGGTAAGCACATCAAACCAAGAATGACTTCTTTTTTCATAGACATGGAGTGTCAGTTGTTCTCTCACTTATTTTGTCTTGCTGACTAATGTGGTATTTGTTCGCAGCTCCAAACCACAGATTAGACACATAGATATTGACTAATCCTGACTTACAAATATTAGCCACACAATGTGAATTCCTTCGATGTTTGGGCATCCCTAATGATGGGTTTTGATTTTCTCTTTATACCTATTAGACGTATTGTTAGATAGTAGCTGTGAGGGAGCAGGAGAGAGCACTGGACTGGAAGCCAGAGGAGCTGAATTCAAGGCCCAGTTTAGCCACTCAGACTCTAAGGGCAGATCACCATTCTTTTGCATCTTCATCTGCAAAATGGTGAAAAGAAAAAATAATACCCTGCCCATTTATCTTCAGGGTTTGTTATGAGGATCAAATGAGATAATAATGTTCTAAGAATATTTTGTAAACTGAAGAGTAAGATGCTATCGTGAAGTTAGAATTTGTGCTCTTCTTCTATGTAACTCATTTGCTCTGAGATTTTTATTTTTAGGTTATTAATTTCTAGCCTTTAGTTTATCTGTTTTAAAATGTAAATAGAAGAGATGGCATGGAATTAATACTTAAATAAAAAAACAATGTTTAAAGAATATTTGGCCCACAGCTACAATATGCTGCTATGTTTGTTCTTCAGTACATGTGGTTCATAGTGATCAGAAGAAATGATAGTGTGGATGTCATTCACAGATTTTTGGTTTCTGTTTAACTTATTTCAGTTCTGATATCACTTTTGAGTTATAGTTAAACAGCAATAATTAAGTAATTATTTTATTATTTAATAAATAATTTAACAAATAGTGGGTAGTAATGAGGAATTAGAATAGTGGTCATATTTATATTTCTGTAATTAGAAAAAGTGAATTAATAATTCACAGTTTATTCATTTTCTTCAACTAACATTTGTGTAATGACTCCTATTTCGTAAGGTACTTTCCTAGGTACTTGATTTGAAAGTGTGTAAAGAAAATGCTGTGTTTATGAAAAAAGTAAAATGGAGGGTGGCTAAATTGCATCCTTATCTAGTAAAGACTAAATAAAGTATTAAAGAGAAAAAAAGGTGTACATTTGTCTCATGGATCTGAAGGTTTTGACAACACCTGTTGCTATTTTGTTTTTTAAAGAAAAGCAGCACTTCATACCTATGATAAAATGACTGTAATTTTCTAACACCAAGTAGTTATTTCACATGTACAGTATCATCTCTTTGTTTAAACCCCAAAGAAAAGAATTATGTGAATGTCTGAACATGTAGAAATGTCTCACTTTAATTTTAATGAAAGAATAACAGCTGAAAATCCTAACTGCCAAAAATATTTGTTAAATGGAAATAAATGTTCAAATATATATTCTTCGAGTTGATACGAATTTTAGTAAACATACCAAGTTTCTTTTCTTGTTCACAATAGAAATGGCCGTTTCAGGTCAGCTGTGTCACTGGCCACCACATTAGTGCAGATTATTTAGCTGGAATATATCTTTTAAACTTGTTATAAATGTGCTTGAAAGCTTTTTATTAGTAGGTAAAATTTTTGAAGAGACCTTATGTATATTAGTTTTGCTTTTTTTTTTTTTGTCTGTAGAAATAGGCTTTCTTTATTTCTTTCAAAAACCTCTGAATACACTTCTACCTTTGCTAATTGGGGCTGAAGATAAAATATACTTCAGGTGAATTGGAGAAATACATTTGCCCAGCTTGTTGCAGAGAGAGACCTAACCTGCTCATTTGATTTCCTTCCTTTTTTTAGACATTCTATTTAGGTTATTTCTTATACCTGTAAAGAGTTAAGCAAAGCTAAACACTCTTAACTACTCAAATCCTGCTCCCCACCTACCCGCTTCCAGACCATTCTAAATCTTCTTTCATCCATTTCTTTTGCCTTTCACCTTCAGTATTTTACAGAGCAGCCCATTAAGTAACAAACAATTCTGAATGGCTATTAATAATGTTTTACTTTTTGTCACTGCTAAGCAGTGTTACCTGTTCAGTTACACTTGGACAGAATTAATAATAGCGAGGAAGTGGTCATTCTGTGAGTGGATCAGTGGATGAGAGGAAAAACAAAAAAATTTGTAAAGTAACAGATAATTAACTCATGGAGTTTTGAGCAGCTGAAATTCAAAAGCAAATGTGTTAGGGTTATTTTGGTGTCTTATGATATTTAATATTGCCCATTTCTTGAAGTTTTATAAGCAAAGGTCATCATAAATTTGCGCAGGAAATATTTTATTATTATTTCTAAGTTCCCTGAGGGCAGAGGCTTTGTCTTTTTTCACAACTATTCCCAAGGTCTAATTCTCTTAGTGTTCAGTAAATATTTGTTGGATGAATGAATAAATAATACTAAGAAATATCAATAAAATTCATAAGATATATAATCTTTGCTATGTGCAATATTCCAGTTGTATTTATTTACTGATAAGAGATACATAGAAAAACAATGCTAGCTGGATTTGTAGCGTATAAGACGTTATTTAGCAGTTGCTTTACATGCTTTGCAAGGTTATACATCCTATTTTCTTTTTCTTCTTTCTTCCTTGCTCTACCCATTATACTGCCCTGCATGTAGTAGCTGCTCAATAGTTTTTTAAATGTTTTATGAGTACAGTACTTTACTTTAGTTGAAATACTTCATGCTTGTCATATAATTACCTGTTTAGTACAGTGGAGAAGGTGGCTGTTTTAGTGGTTTTCACTTTTCTCTTTTGGATTCTTTTTCAAGTAGCAAAAGATGTAGCTGTAATGAGTTTGAAGCACATGAGGCAGAACTTAAAATGATAAATAGAAGCTATAAAATGGAAATACTGAGACTTTCCTTTTACCAGGATACAGTGGCAATATGCAGAAAATGGTTACTCGTATTTAGTTTATTAGCAGGAAAACTTAAGTTGGGGGGAATACAAATGCAATGTGGAAAAAAGGTTTCATTAGACATGAACTTCCTATAAGCTGTTAAAACCCAGGACCTTTTTGGAAGTGTACAGATTATGATGACAGAAGAGAACAGTGGAGGAACAATACTGATTTTTAATCCCTGGAGGTTTACCTGTTGACTTGGCAGTGATGCCAGTTTACATGGTTTACTTTCTAGAAATAGTTTATCACTGTTTTTTTCAGTTAGTATTGCTTGACCTTTGTAGCCCTTTTGAGCATTTTCAGCCATTCCATAGAAGGCTACCCTCCTAACTCTTCCTCTTTGTATTTTAATTATTTACCATATTCCTTCCACATCACTAAAAACTTTACTTTTATCATTGTCTAGTTTTTGGAAATGTCAATTTGACCATCCTCTTGTCCATTGCTCTCTAGTAAATGTCTTTCTTGTCAAAGAAAACCCTGAATATCTTTCAATTCAGTTCAATATGCAGTTGACCCTTAACAACTCGGGGTTACCCCCTGCAACTTGAAAATCTGAGATAACTTTACAGTTGGCCCTCCATATCTGCAGTTCCACATCCAAGGATTCAGCTAACCGAGGATCGAGTGTTACTTATTTTTGTACATATTTATTGAAAAATAATTCACTTATAAGCGGGCCCATGCAGTTCAAACTCGTGTTGTTCAACAGTCAACTGAAAAAAAAAAAAGAAAAAAAAAAAGTCAACTGTACTATATTTCTGTGTTTTCTGCCTTTTATAATCATCTATTTATCACTTAACTGGAGTAAATTAGGATTGTTATCAATGGCATTCTCAGTGGCAAATTTAATATTTTTTTCCCCCTACTTCTCTCAGCCCTTTCTTGCTTTTGATTCCTTTAACCACTCTCTCTTTCTTGCAATTAATTTTGACCTCAGCTTGAGGGGCAGAAAGCTTGACATCTTTTAGGTTACTCTGATTAGTTATTATTTCGTAGCCTGATGTCATTTCTGCTTTCCACTATTTTTAAATTATAGTACTGTCCTATGTCTGTTGTAAACCTTTTGTTTGACTGCCAGTTATTTTTCCAACAAACAAATTCTTACTTGTATCGTTAAGGAATGATTGCCTGGTCCTTTCCTTGTGATGATACTATCCATCTTAAGTATACTCTCCATTTTAGTCAAGATAATTTGCTTACTATAGGCACATTGCATTTCCTATATTTGATTTGAATGAGTGGCCACATTATGGAAAAATTTAAACATATACAAAAGTAGAGGGAATAGATAATGAACCTATTTACCCTTTAACAATTATAAATAAACGGACAATCTGGTTCTGTCTGAACTCCGCCTAGCTCTTTCCCACTCCATATATATATATATATTTTTTTTTTTTTGGCTGAGCTGCACAGCATGTGGGATCTTAGTTCCCTGACCAGGGATCGAACCCATGTCCCCTGCATTGGAAGCACAGAGTCGTAACCACTCGGACTGCCAGGGAAGTCTCCCACTCCACATTTTATTGAAGCAAATTCCAGACATTCCATTTTAGGCCTACATATTTCATTGTGTATCTCTAGATGATAAAATCTCTTAAAAATAAAACATCACTGTAGGGTGATACCATTATCACCCTAATAAATCCTAAGTAATTACTCAGTATCATTAAATATTTCTTAACCTTAAAATACTATATTTACTGTAAAACAGGACCCTCTTATGTGATAAAGAGGAGAGAAAGCAATTGCCCAGGGCCCAGAGCATGCTCAGGGTGCTATGTACTAAATGGCTGCCCAGTAGAAGCTTCCTTTTGCCCAGAGAGCTGAAGTCTGGTGCTTCTTATTTGAGAAATGATTAGTTGGTGTTGATTTAGTGGCTCACTTAGTATCTTTAATGCTTTGTACTTGCTTAACTTTTTATTCCTACATCTTACAGGTTGCATTGCAGTGTATAAATAGTGCCCTCTGGAGTTGTGAGAACAAAGCCTGCACTGCCATGCGGGGGCAGCCCTGTCTGTAGAGGGGCACTGGGCATCAACATTTATATTTAAATATCCTGCAAGTCTTTCTAAAGTGCAACCGGGGTTGGGAATGCTGGTCTAAAATATACTGTCTGGGCTTAGTACAAATAATAGTATTATCTATTATACTTTATCTTCACCAGTTCAAGATTTTAAGTATAAATATAACTCAGTAATTCTCTTAGCTTTGTTTCACTTGCTGGGTATTTCCTTTCTTTTTGTTTTGTTACTTTTAAGGGATAATTATAGTAGTATGAAGCATTCTGTCCACATAAAAGCTTATTGAAGAGGTTAAATGTTCTTGCTAATTAAAGAAAACACTAATTGGACAGATTGTTGTTTTGTATTAGTAATTTTAATTATTTTTTAATCAGAGCACAAAATTTTTTTTTAGGAATGCTGCTGTTTTACACTTTTTTTTACACTCAATCACTACTTGAGCGATTTAAATAGTCAGATGATTTTTTTTTTTGAATAGTTGATTTTGTTTGGTCTGTAGTTGGGACAGAGACAGGATGTAATAATTCTTGCAGTGTTATAAAGTTTATAACCCTCAGTCCATATCCATACCTTACGTACCCCTAAATCATCTACGTTTCTATCTCTGTGTGTACATATATGTATAATTATGACATTTACCATTTACAGAAGTATTCAGCATAATGTCATTAATTTTCTTTTCACTCTTGTGTGGTAGATTAATATGTATGTCAAATCTTACTTTCTAGGAAAGGAAACTGACATGTTCAGAAGTCAAATGATTTGTCTGTTTTCAAAAATCAAATTAGTAAATTAGAGTTGGTTATGATAGTAGCCTGTAGTTTATCCTGTTCAAAAGCACTACTTTTCAATGTCATGAAAGCTTAAATTTTTAAAAAATATTAGGTGTTACTAGTCCTTTGGTTTCACTAAAATAACATATTTCTTGGAATTCTTTTAATAACTTTTTTTATTTGCCTGGCTATCTCTTATTGTACTGATGTGACCAACTATATTAATTTCTTAAGGTTTCTGTAACAACAGAATTTATTCTGTCACAGTTGTTAAGGCTAGAAGTCCAAAATCAGTGTTGGCAAGACTTGCTTCCTCTGAAAGGTCTAGGGAAGAATCCTTTCTTGCCTCTGCCTAGCTTCTGGTGGCTCCCTGCAATCTTGGGCATTTCTTGGCTTGTAGGTGCATCACTCCAATCTTTGCCTCTGTTGTCACATGACCTTCTTCCCTGTGTATATCTCTTTGTGTCCCTTCCCCTTTTTATAAGGACAGAAGTCATTGGCTGTAGAGCCCGTACTAATCTAGTATGACCTCATCTTAACTTGAATACCAGGGGTTAGGACTTGAATATCTTTTTGGACAACACAGTTCAACCCACTACACCAGCATCCTTGAATTCACTATGTCATATGGTGCCTGTTACAGTCTAGGCTTTTAGTAAATTTTTGTTAAATAAAGGACTGCCTGGTACCATCATGTACATATAATAAGCCATAATATAGTCATTCATTCTGGAACCATTGAAGTAAGAAATTATATGGTCCATTCCCTCCGTAAGAAAGTGTGATGTATTATCTTCAGTTTGTTGGTAAAAGCAACAAAAAAGTTTCAGTGACTTAACTATAATCACATAGGTATTTGTCCACGGGGTACTATGGACAAAATGTTAATTATTTGCCTCCCGTTATAGAGTCTTTTGTGATACTACTTTTTTTCTTACTAATTAGTGTTTTTAGGTATTAACTCCTGACATTGAGATAATATGACAGATATTAACATAGTTAAGACTTTAAAGCTCTTCTAATCAAACTGCTGTCATTTTACAGCTGAGGAAACAGAGGTCTGGAAAGGTTAAGTGAGCTGTCGAAAACAAGGGGTAGGTGATGACATTTCTGGGTGGGTCCTGAGTGTTTAGTATTGAATTCTATAATGTAAACCTAATGTGGCAAATTTGATAGCACCTAGAGAACTATCAATGAAAATAGTCCTCTGTTTTCATTGATAGTCCTGTTACTGATGAAAATCAGTAACAGGCTGGAAAATAAATACTGCAAGAATTGGAAATAATTTAGAGGCAAAGGTAAGGGATGATTTAATGAATCAGTAATGTTCTCTTGCTACTGAAGGCAAATGGAGAAAAACAGGCTCAAACAAGAGATGCAGATTCAGGTTTGTTTTCCAGCTGGAAAGTCTGACAGTGGGATTGTTAAGAATTGTCGTGGGGCATTTGAAGAGGAGTGAACTCTGCCCTCCTCATTCAAAACAAAATGAAAACAAAACCCACGCAGATCCACTTACTAGTTTGGTCTTACCTGGAAACTTCATTTTTTTTCAGATCCACTTGTTTTCATACTTTGCTTCTTGACTCAGTCCACTTCAGTGCTTCCTCTTCAGAATGCAACTTTAAATTTATTTTACAAGGAGAGACTTCTACCCACTACCATCACAATCTCTGAAATCCTTGGACCTATGGCTCGTCAGTGCCTGGTTTTTATATCTGTTCCCTATGAAACAGAACATGATGTAAATGGTGTTTCTTAAATCTCCGATCTTCAGATTACAACATAATATTCATACATCAAACTTCTTATAGATGCATCAAGGTTTTGTTTCTTCAGTAGGATCCTTGATGCCGTCTAACAGCTGAGGGTAGAAGGAATAATTCAGCACTCCTCCCAGCTTTATTGATTCATCCTCTTCTGGGTTTTGGCATGGCTTAGGGCAGTTGATGGATTTTCTAGCTGTGAACGAGCATCCTGTCTCAACTGATCTGAATATCCTGTTGAATAGGTTCTCTGACTGACTTTTCTCCTTTATTGGTTGCTCTGGCAAAATTATGCTGCCTACCTGCAACTTGTATATAACTATATGTTCTTTTCCACCAACATCTTTCTTTTGTCTACAGTCTTCTCTTTTGACAAATATAAGCAATTATAAGCTCATAGGTTTTTGTTTTACTTTATTTTAAATATTAAAATAGAATCTAACCTCTTTTCTCCCATGGGCTTTTACAAACTCTCTGAAAACAAAAAACAATTAAGTCTTGCTTATTAGTGGCTGTACATACAAGTGGCTTTCCTTGGCTTGGAAGGGAAAACAGTTCAGTTGGCAATCAGAAAGTCTTTAAAGCTGCCTATTCTTGTTGCACCCAGTCAGAATTTCTTAACACCAACCAGTGTTTAAAATTTCAAGGCAGTGGCTCTGGTGACTTCAGGGGAGAATGGTTATTAGCACTCTTTCTGGTGGTCAAACAAGGTAGCCATTGCCTTTGTTTCGGATAAATTAAGGAAGAAGTGGACATGATGGAATAATATGAGCCAATTCGAAATACCAAGTATCTAGCTGTGTGTCTGATGGAAAAGTTAGAGAAATTCTGCATTACTTGATTCTACTTTGTAGGGTGTCAGCATTGATTTTCTCTTTAAAATAACAACTAATCAAGAGTTATGCGGACCCCCAGTGGATGATTCTGAAACATATCAATACAGAACCATGTATGGCCTAATATATTTACCCTCAGTGTTGCCATTTATTAGCCCTACCATTTCTGGGAAATTGCTTAACTTTTGTGAGCCTCAATTTTCTTATCTCTTAAAATGGGACTAATAATAATGAAGTATTGTGAAGATGAAATTAAACCAAATGAGATGATGTATGTAAGGAGCCCAACATAGTACCTGGCACAATGTGAGTGCCTCATAAATAATAGAGTACTTCTTCTTTTTTTTTTTTAAATTAATTGCTAGTGGGAAGCAGCCACATAGCACAGGGAGATCAGCTTGGTGCTTTGTGACCACCTAGAGGGGTGGGATAGGGAGGGTGGGAGGGAGATGCAAGAGGGAGGGGATATGGGGATATATGTATACATGTAGCTGATTCACTTTGTTATACAGCAGCAACTAACACAACAATGTAAAGCAATTATACTCCAATAAAGATGTTAAAAAATTTTATTTATTTTATTTACTTTTGGCTGCGTTGGGTCTTTGTTGCTGTGCGTGGGCCTTCTCTAGTTGCGGCTAGCAGGGGCTACTCTTTGTTGCGGTGCGCGGGCTTTGCATTGTGGTGGCTTCTCTTGTTACAGAGCACGGGCTCTCGGCGTGAGGACTTCAGTAGTTGTGGCTCGCGGGCTCTAGAGTGCAGGCTCAGTAGTTGTGGCGCACGAGCTTAGTTGCTCCACGGCATGTGGGATCTTCCCGGACCAGGGATCAAACCTGTGTCCTCTGCATTGGCAGGCGGATTCTTAACCACTGCACCACCAGAAAGTTCGTAGAGTACTTCTTTATGTTTGTTTAGCACTGTACAATTTTCTCACATACTGTATCACCCCATCTTTCAAATGAAACTCTGAAGCTGTCAGGAAGGCTGGTGATAGCGTCTTTCTTGAATATGAGAAATTTAAGTTTCAAAATGATTAGTTCAGTATCATATGGCTATTTATACTTCGGTTTTCTGATTCCTAGACCAGAGGCATTGGCCTTTTTCCCCACTTTATTTAAACTTCTAACTTATTCATTCCCTTATTTAAGCGTGTAGCTATAGGTATAAGGGGTTAAGGGAGCCAGTGCTTTAATGGAATTCTTGGTGCTTTTAAGTCTGTATGCAAATGACATAGCCTACTTAAAGGGCTTTGGAAAATAATTTAAGATGCTAAACAAACATATAAAATTGAATGTTTCTTTTAATTATTTTAAGTTATTGCATTTATTCTCTTAATAGTCACATTTTCTTTACTTGGTGGTAAATTAGAAACATCTAAAAAACAATCAGTTCCAAAAAAGAAAAGAACTTCCTGTAGCCATTTTTCTGTTCTAATTACTGTATTAGCCTTGTTCAAATATTCTCTTAATAGCAAATTCTGTATTGCTCCTAAGGCTTTTGTTGAAGAATTCCTGAGAATTATAGCTCTTTATTTTTTGTTGGAGGAACTAATTTTATTAACATGTGGCAATTAAACTGACACTAGGAATTATGAGCAGATAATGTGGGGCATTGCGAAATTATCTTTTTTTTTAAAGTTCAGTGAAAAAACATTTCCAATAATTGTTAACAACTGTAGAAAATCCTGTGAAAAATTGATGGAAAGTACTCCACTCTTCTACCATACCTGGGATTTAAAAAAAGAAAGATTGGACTACGTAGTGCAGTATACTCACTCTGCCTCTGTAAACTTCCTTCAATTTAAAGAACTTGGGCAGGTGTTATTAATAAAATATAATAATAAAAAACCCCTTCTATTTTAAATAAGGATGCTATTCTGCCAGCTTTTAAACTCACACATACTCTCTAACTTATCCCAGCTTTTGCTCATCTGGTCTTTAAATGGCTCCTTTCATGTGGTCAGCCCACGAGTCGTGCGTACTGCCGCTCAATCACGCTGCTATACGTCGCCATCATGAGGGTGGTTTGCATGATTTGCATTTCCTGTACTGTTTGAGCTTCAATGAGCTCCAAGCGCCACGTATGAAGAAACCACTGCCAAATAATGCAATGATTTTAGTCGAACCAGATGAGCTTGTGCTGGAGTCAGGCTACCAAGTGGAGTGGGGAGGGGAAGGGGTGTTGCCAGGATTTCCTGTTAAAAAAGGATTCCTCAAGATGTCCATACATGCAAGATGTGAATTTCTTAGCAAATCTGGCCATGGAATATAAGAAGGTTACTTTGGGAAGATAGGGCTGAAGTGCTGTGATGAATAACCATATATATGTTACTCTTAGAAAATTCAGTGTTTTAGATCTTAGTATTACCTCATGCTGCCAATGTAATTATTTATTGTGACAATAATAGATTTTGATGACATTAATTTTCTAACCATACAGAGATAAATTTAGTCAAAATTATATTAAAGGCATTGATTACTTGTCCCCTTGTCCTGTAAAAGAAAGCTTGTATTTTATTTAAAAAATGATCAATAAATGCTGTCGGACAACTATTACAGAAATTGCATAGTAGTGGGCCAATGAATAGCTACTAAAGTGGGGAAGGAAAAAAAAAAAAAACCACATGTACCAGATACTAGTCTTCATGAAAAACATAGACAGATGGGGAGACAGACCTATATGATGCCACAAATAGATGAATATCTTGTAAGCATTTCAAACAAATGTTGAAAGATCCAGTGAAATTTTAAAAGTTGGTTTAAAAGTATATCTTGTGCTTATAAATAGTGTGTTTATTCTGCTCACCTGAAACCCAACCTGTAAATTGTTCACAAAATATTTTATCAATATTAAGCAAAAATAGGGCTTCCCTGGTGGCGCAGTGGTTGAGAGTCCGCCTGCCGATGCAGGGGACACAGGTTTGTGCCCTGGTCCGGGAAGATCCCACATGCCGCGGAGAGGCTGGGCCCGTGAGCCATGGCCGCTGAGCCTGCGCGTCCGAAGCCTGTGCTCTGCAACGGGAGAGGCCACAACAGTGAGAGGCCCGCGTAACGCAAAAAAAAAAAAAAAAAAAAATTAAGCAAAACTAATGCAGACTGAAACTATATATAACTACAGAGATATTAAAAAGCATCTCAATAATAGCACTGACTTTAATTTTTCTTAGACTTCTTACACTCAGTTATGGTGTTATTAATACCTACAAGAAAAAACTTCAGCAGTAATCCTGTTAATCATTAATAATAGTCTCAAAGGTTTCCCATTCTTGTATACAGACAAGTGAAGGATATTCTCTTTTCCTACATAATATATACATCATAAAAAAGTACCTGATAACTAGCTGTGGATGCTACTCTATAGTTTTTATTTTAGTACCAGTTCACTAGATTATATCTTACCAGCTAATCAGTGTCTGTCATGCATGCTGTACAGCACTTTTAAGATATTCTACAGAGGAAGCTTCAAAGCCACAGGTACTTACTGATGAAGTTACTGCATATTTATTTTTGTTAAGAAAAGGTATGCAAATTATGTGGATGAAAAAATAATGTATTATTATATCTAACATAAAGTGGTTTTGTATGTTGCATGTATTACGCAGTCATCTAAGCCTAAAAACATTTTCATGTGATGATGATTGTAGTGTTAAAGGTCAGTCTGTACAACCTTTTTAATTCTCTTTTATACGTTCTTTGTTAATTTCCACTTTTAACGCTAATCTTACTTTGATATATGACTTCATCCTTATCTAATGCTCAGTTTGGCACTATTGGATTGTTACTAGATTATCTGCCATGGGAAATCTTGAACCAGGGATCACTTTTTTCAAAGAGCCTGAATTTGAAGGAGGAAAACTTTGCCCTCCAGAACTCTTTCAGGTATTCAACTTGATGTATTCAGTGATAATATTGGAATGTTGCTTCTTAAGTAATGTCATAGCTGTTATATAGATTATCAAAGTTATTACTGCTTATTTGGTAAATTACTTTTTAGAACATTGAGCTTATTGTTGGAGATTTTAGTTTTATGTAAATATACTTGAATAATGAATAATATTGTACCAACCTTTCTTTGAACATTCTTCTTGGTTACTTAGTTCCTAAGAAACTACTTTTTGAATCTAAAAATAAGTTGTATTTTTAGATGCTTAATTCCATGGGGGAAAGGAACACATTTTGCATCACTTGTCTTTAATTTATTAAACAATTCTGTAATGCACTCTGTGCAGAGATCATGAAAACCACCGGCACACATTTTTGTGACCTCACAACATAAGCTGCTCTCTTGTGGCAATCCCGGCAAATGTGTTTATAAAGATTCCAGCAATAATAGTCTTGTGACTAAATAAGAAACAGAAGCTAAAGCTAAGACCAGACAGATACCTATCGGTTTCCTTGAGTTTAATCTGATTAAAACATGGCTCTCAAAAACATTAAATACAATGTCATGTCAGAGAGGCGGTATATGATAAATATAGTTCATGACAGGAAATCATTATTAAAACAACATTACTAGTGAATCTGTTATGGAAATTTCCCTGTAATTTAGTTAAGCTTCCTCCATTTTTCACCTCCAGTGCATCACTATACTTTTCTGCTTTAATGTTAAGTATGTAATTTTCTGTTGACTGAAAGGCAGTTTTCCTACTTTTAAATACCACATGTCTTTATTGTTATCACCAATCAAACATGAACTGACTCTTCATTTCAACTAGAAAAAAACTATATGCAGAGTAAAAGAGAATCCATACTGGTCATTGGCCACCAAGACCTGAATACCACAAACCTAAAGGTAGCAACCATCTGGCATTTCACAAGGGCAAGCAGTTGTTTTGAGTGAGAAACATAGCAACTTGGTTGAATCCCAGATTATTAATAGCCATCTGAATTTAAAAGTAGTAATTATTTGATTTTAAAAAGTTGAGAACTTCATATCTAACATTATCAAAATTATATCCTCTCTACTGTTTGCTTTGAGGAAATACGGGTACAACGTTAGTCAATATAACCCATATATTTGTAGCTAAACTCTAAGTACTCTAATTTTTTAACAGTTCAGAAAGCATTTTTTAAAAAGAAATATTTTTACAAGGCAAGAGGATTATTTGGCTGACTTACATTAATGAAACATTTTGGCACACATTAAAGATTTCATCAAGCTATTACAACCACCCCCAAAAATCTTGGTTTCCATTTAAAATGTCACCAGTGTGGAAAAAATACCATCAGTCAAATTGCATATCTTCTGACTGAAGGGGAAAAAAAAAAAAGTAAAAAAAAAGAAACAAACAGTGAGCTTCCAGTGCATTTTTGGCTTCCCTTAAGGAATTCTGACTTAGATATGGTCAGTTATCTGTGGCCTTAAGATTATCTTTTTTCTCTTTGTTCCATTGTATGTTTTCATCTTCACAGGAATAAATCCACTGAGCAATATTCCTAACTTTATGTTCTTCTAGTCAGACACTGGGAATGCTTCCGTTCTTGTGAGTGAGAACAGTTAAAAGAAATTATTTTTCTGAAGAAACATAGGGACCCCACTTTACAACAAAGAATTACAAAATTGCATATCGTTCTTTTCTTCTCTCCTTAAAATTATTCTTAGGACTTAGTGGGAGCAAAGACCCCGTCTTCACAGGAAACTTAAACACTAAATCCTTCTTATAAGTTTAATCCAGAAAGAAACCTGTGTGCGAGTTGTGGAAACAGTACTGGGACCCTTATGCATTAAAATTTAGCCCCTTTCCAAGCAATAGGTATGGAAAACTAAGTGGCTGTTGTCTAACTATGCTCCCTGGATTCTGTAGGTGATTCTTGTCTAGTGGTCTTAGGCCTTTCTCTAATCTCTTTTTGTATTGGGACTAATTCACCTTTGAGGTCAGCCAGGTGTCCTAACCCCCTCTGTGCTCATATACTCATGGAGTAATGGGATGGCTTTCTACTATTAGCTACCTTTAGGAACGTTCCTCTTCATTGCATCACGCACCTGGTGTAGAAAAAGATACCTAAACCACATTAGAAAATCAAGATTAAACATGAAAATATTTGGAGGTTTGGCATCGAATGTGCTAGTAGCATGCATGCAACTCTATAATAAAATCGCATGCGTTTTATAATACAGTTCTTTCACAGTAATACTACCTCAGTATCTTCTAAATTTCCTCATCAGTGGTTTATTTATAAGCCATGCTAGAGATCACTATAATAATAACATACTAGCCTCTCATAACCATTCTGTGTAATAGGAAAGCTAAAGTAAAGTGGCAGTGAATATTCCCCAAACAATTGTGTAAGCAAAGCATAACTATATTCAATTAATATATATAGAAATGTACGGATAGAGATTAAGTTATTTGTGCAGATTTAGGCTACATTTAAGTGGCAGGCAGAAGAACCCGGGTTTTCTGGCTTATGCTCTTTCTATTCCACTGCCAACAAAGCAATATTCTGTATTACCTGAAAATGAAAGGATTGTTTCACCCAGAAGTAACACAGGTACTTTTGCTGTCAAAGTGACCTTAATCCAGGAGACTTTTAGTTCAGGCGCTCTGGCTGGTTGAGGGTAATCTGAAAGACTGAGTGTGTTTAAGTATCCCTGTTTTTCTAATTCGCTTACTCAAAATGCCAGCTTTGATGACTATTAATGAGGGAAACTGTAGGGAGATAATGTGTTCCTCTGACTCTTCCTTCTTTTTACCAGGCAGCTAGAAGTCACCAGTTAGGGAACAGGGAGAGATGTGAATAGAATACTAGCCTTCTGATATGATGTGAGTCATTATGGAAAATGCGGCAAGCTTGGATCCACCTTCCTACTCCTTGTTGACTCTTCACCTTCAATGGACTCCTCTCTAGTATCCAACCCCATTCTCTCTCCATATCTCTCTGAGGAGCATCTTAGGATTTCAGGTCCCTTTCCTTTTCTGGCTTCTGTTGTAACCAGTTCCTGTCCTATATCAGAGGATGGCTAGGGTTATTCTGTAGGGTAGATGCTGTAAACCAAAGGGACCCCAACAGGATACAAGTGTCTGAGATACCTCAGGAGAGCCTCTTTTTGTCAAGTTAAAGGAGAGAGGCTTCTGTTTGCAGACAGCTGAAATGTGGAGGGAGGCACTGAACACAGATTAACAAATCAAAATAATGGTCTTCCAGGGATAGAACATGGACCAACATGCTGCATAATTTTAACCTGCATGTCCATGGTAGGAGATAGATGGGTGA
The DNA here is from genome assembly GCF_949774975.1 of Lagenorhynchus albirostris. Taxonomy (NCBI): domain Eukaryota; kingdom Metazoa; phylum Chordata; class Mammalia; order Artiodactyla; family Delphinidae; genus Lagenorhynchus; species Lagenorhynchus albirostris. The sequence goes on from NC_083100.1 coordinate 85,737,041, forward strand.
TAGTGATCAAAAGCAAGAAGCTAGTGTCCTCTGGAAATAGTGATCATAGAGACAGAGCTTTTTAACTAGTAACAATATAACATTTATAAAGTACCTCACAATTTACATACGTCTTCATGATCTCGTTTGATCCTCATAGCAACTCCTAAACAATAGGTGAGCATGAAAAATCTTCTTTTACAGATCAAGTTCAGAAAAGTTATGATTTGCCCAAGTTACCTATTAGGAAATTTTAGAGTCAAGACTTGAACCCAAGACTTCTAAATGCTTTTTTTCGCCCTTACTATGCCAATGCCTTTGTTTCTCAAATAAGATCCATTTTTATTCCTTCCTCTTTCTCTTTTCTCTCTCACAAAAATATATGCCGGGCACTGTGCAGGTACTGGGTGAACTGAGCTAAACAGTGTTTGTTCCTTCCTTTGTGGAACTTAGTCTGCACTTCTTAGGACCTGCCAGTTGGTATGGTAGCCACATGTGGCTGTTGAGTCTGTGAAATGTGGCTAGTCTGAATTGAGATATGATTATAACTGTAAAATATACATGGAATTTAAAATGTTTAGTTTCAAATAAAGAAAGCAAAATTTTTCATAATTTTGTATTTATATATTGATAATATTTTAGATCTTGAATTAAAATATATTATTAAAATTGATTTCATCTATTTTATTTTCATCTTTTCAAGGGCTACCAGAAAATCTTATTGGCTATTAGAGATTTTTAAATTACATTTATCTCTTGCATTTGTGGCACACATATTTCCATGGGATAGCAAGCTGTGACCTATGGGGAAGTCATTTCCTAGGGTACATTCAACCAGTTAGTACTTCTCTGGTTACATTTTTTACATTGAAACGTTTGGATCCTTTGAAGTTTGTCCTGTTGCATCCTGGTCTGGATCCCAGTTTACTTTTTCTCCAAATGGTTACCAAATTGACTCAACACCATTTATTGGGTTGTTCATCTCTGTTTTGAGAGGCTACCTTTAGCATCATGCTAACTCCTTGTATGTATTCTGTGTATATCTGGACTTTGTCTTTTTTTCCATTGGTCTGTGTCTATGTTTGAACCAATGTTAGATTTTATATTTTTGAGATTTTAGAATATTTTTTAATGTCTGATAGGGTTAGTTTCCATCTCCAACTGATCATCCCCTCTCCCCATCCCTGAGTTTTCTTGGCTATTGTTTTTTCATTGTCTTTATCTATGACAGTTAGAATCCGTTTGTATAGTTGAAAATAAACAAAAACAACCTTTTAAATTGTAACCAAGATAAGCAAACTCAAAGAAAATTGATGTCTATGTAATGTCGACTCTTCCTCTCCAAGATGGTGATACAATTTACCATTCATTCAAGTCATTCTTGGGATACCTTCAGTAATACTTTAACATTTTCTTCATAGAGGTTTTGCATGTTTCTTAAATTTATTCCTAGGAAATTTTATCTATGTATGTATATGCTGCTATTTATGCAGTATTTTCTTTTAATGCTTGTTATATATGTTTACATATATTTTAATAATTTTATAAACATTAATTCTGTACTCTGTAAGCTTACTAAATTCTCTAACTGTAATAAATAGCTTTTTGGTTAATGGTCTTGAACATTCTAATCTTATCCACAAATACTGATAAATTTACCTACTTCTTTCCAGTTTTTATACCTTTCATTTTTCTTTTCTTGTCTAATTTTATTGGCTAGTTCCTGCAGTACAATGTTAAATAACAGTGGCAATAGTGAGTTTTTGTCTTGTTGCTGATTTTAATGTTTCTTCCTAAGTATGATGCTGGCTCTTGAGTTGAACTGAACATATTTTATTATAGTAAAAAAAAAATCATGGATTCTTATTTTAAGAACAAAAATTTTATTGAATTTAAAAAATCATGAATAGTTGTTAAATTTGGTTAAATGCCTACTCATGATTATGTGATTTTTTTTTCTTTTTAAAGTATTAAAATGATGGATCTTATTGATTTACTAATACTGAACCATGTCTATTTTTGGAAAGAGGATCACATGTTCATGATGTTTTACTCTGTTTTCATTTCTTGCTGGATTTAGTTTGCTAGTATTTTATTTCAGATTTTGGCACCCATTTTAAGTGAGCTTCACCCGTTTTTGTTACACCCACTTCATAAAAATAAAATAATTTGGAAGGTTCTCCACCCCCTATTAATACTAGTTTAAAAAGAAATGGACTTACCTAATCTTTAAAATTTTGATAGAATTCCCCTGTGAAACCATGCGAGTTTAGTGCCTTATTTTGGGGTGGGTTGGTGGTGGAATTTTGGGAGGAGCAACATTCTCTATTTCTCTTATGGAAATCTGATTTTTGTCTGTTTGTTTTGTTTCTTAGATTCTCTACAATTGACCCTTGAACAACATGGGTTTGAACTGTGCAAGTCAACTTATATGAGGATATTTTTCAATAGTAAATTCTGCAGCACTACATGGTCCTTGTTTGGTTGAATCTGAGGATGTGGAAGAACCTAGGATATGGAGGTCCGACTATAAGTTATACACAGATTAACTCCTGCATTGTTCAAGGGTCAGCTGTACTTCCTCTGAGGTATTTTTTTAAAAAAGACATTTTTTTCCCTACAAAACTGTGTGTGTGTGTATGTGTGTAGTTCTTTTGATGTTTAGGAAGGTTTACATTTTTTCCTTATTGTCTACTTTCATAGTTATAACATTATATGACACCCTGAGTTCTCTAATTCTTGAGATAGTATCTATTAGTTCTTCATAATGAATAATGATAAAGTTGTGTCCCCACTTTTTTGTCCATTGCTCTTTCTCTACCATCTGATTTTAACATTTTTTTACTAATATACTCTTATTTTTTTTTACCAGTATACTTTAAAAATATGCATATACTTCTTTTGTTTGATTTATAAGCTTTCAAAAGTATCTGAACACTAACAGCTATTATGGTTAAGGCAAGAGGTGAATCTATCTCTCACATTTCTTTTGTTTTTCTTCTACAGTTGTACTATTTCTGTGAATACATAGTCAGAGCAAAATACCTTTTATGTTCTGTTTTGCCACCTTAGGTCCCACATTGGTTTTTTTTAGTTCTGTGGTTAAATGCACTTATTGGAAGACTTCTGCTTTCAACCAATATGTAATAACAGTAACGAGATTTACTTTTCCATTGGAAACAAACAAAAAATGGACAAAATATATATGAAACCATTCAAGACACTGGACATCAATCAACAAAGGACAGTGACCCCTGAGAGAGGGCAGTGAAATGAGGTGGGCTCTATGATTACCCAAGCTTGTTTGCCTTGGAAGAGTTTCTAGTCTCTGATGCAAGGAGGAGGAATCCAGGGAGAGACTGGTAGGACCCCTGGCATTGAGGAGATAGAGGTAAGAGTCTGGTTAGATAAAAACAATGCTGAAATAGAGCTGCTCAAAGAGAGAATCCTGGAGATCTGTAGAGGGTCCCAGTTGATCATTCATCTGAGTGCAAATTGGCACATGCATGTTAGGAAACTCTCAAGGTCAAGCTAAGAACCATACGAAAAAACTACAAGGAATAATGCCCATTGCTCGCAAAAGGCCAGAAATAGTGCCTGTTCCCAAGAACCAAATTGGAAAACCTCATGATTTGGTCAGGGCTGTGGTCTCAACTGAGGCTCAGCTGGGGAAGGATCTGCTTCCAAACTCACATGGTTGTTGGTAGTATTCACTTTCTTGTGAGCTGTTGGAATAAGAGTTCAGTTTCTTGCTTGCTGTTTCTTAGAGGCCACCCTCATTCCCTTGCCATGTGGACTGTCCTAACATGGCTGCTTATAGCCTCACATCCTGAAAAGGAGAGTCTTCTGGAAAGGCAAGATGATACAATCTTATGTAGCACATGCACATACGTCCTGTCACCTTTGCTGAATTCTGTTGTTTAGAGGCAAGTAGCTGGTCCTGCCTGCACTCAAAGGGAGGGATTGCACAAGGCATACATACAAGGAGGTGGATCATGGGGGTCACTTTAGAGTCTGTTCTCTACACTAGTGTTTGCAAGAATATCTTAAAAGCAGCCAGATTAAAAACCCAACAATATCAAGTTACATCAGAAGAACAAAATTAAACACTATAGTAGATTTCTCATTGGGAACATCTCAAGGAGAAGACAGTAGAGCAACATCTTCAAAGCACTGGAAGAAAACCAGAAACTATCAAGTGAGAATTCTGTACTCAGTGAAAAATATCGCTCAAAAATAAAGGTAACAGAGATGGTCAAAATAAAACAAGTCCTGGGGATATAATGTACAGCTTTGTGACTATCGTTAGTAATACCATATTGTGTATTTGAAAGTTGCTAAGAGATTAGGTCTCAAAAGATCTTGTCATAAAAAGAAAAAAGAATTGTAATTAAGTGTGGTGATGGATGTTAACTAGACTTATTTTGGTGATCATTTTGCAATCTATCGAATCATTATGTTGTATACCTGAAACTAATACATTTTTTAGAAATAAACAGTAAACAACTAAAATATCCAAAAGTAAAATAAAGGATTTTACCTGAAAGAGAGAAGAAAGAATTGAAAAGAGAAAAAGAAGCAAGTAAGAAACTTCATTTGGCATCATTTGTCACATTAGATACCCCTCTTCCAGCACTACTGTCATTGAATTTGTGATTCCACCAGGGTCTCATCTTAGGTAAGGAGCATATATCTATCTATTGTTTTCCCCAGATCTGGGGTGATGTATGCCTATATTTGTGCATCCCTACTTTACTGGTAGGTAGTGGCAGTAAAGTCAAAATACATATCTTAGTTCCTTTGAATAATTTTATCTTCCACTCTTTTCCTTCATAAGGTAACTTTTTAAAGGGGCAACGACTTTTCTAATTTGAGCTTCTTAAGAAGTCCTTTAACTAGACAATAACTTGAGTGTTTCATATTTAATCTAGAATAGTATGTTAAAATATTTAAACTATTTAAATAGTAATAATTTAAATTATTAAAATAAAATAATTTTAAATTGACTTTAAGTAATTTAAATTATTTAAAATAATATTTAGCATGATTTTCAAAATGCATGTATTTCTAAATACAACTATGTTTTATATCAAAAATATTTTAATTTTTTGACTGAGGGTCTCAACTCTAGTTTCCTTAAGTGCTAGTGGAAAAAAAAATAGTACTTGTGCTTTTTTTCTGATAAGGTTTTTATAATCTTTAATTTTACACTGTGCATGTGAAAATATTTTGAAAACTCTGGGGACACATAAAATTTTAAGGTATATTTTTAGAATCATAATATCATTTTTAACTTTCTGTCAAAAATACGTATAGTTCTGGTTTTCAAAATGCCTACTGTAATGAAGATACTATCTTGAAGCACATGCTTTTATATTAAGAAATTGCAAGCTTTTGGTATCTGTGATCTGGTTTTTGTTCCAGTCTAATGGCTCTATTCCCCAAATTATTTGGTCTCCCACTTTATTAATTTTATTCCTGGATCAGTGTGGGGCCACCTTTATCATGGTGAATTCCAATATTGCTCTAGCGGTTTGAGTATCTATGATTTCTACTATCTTGATGTATAGTACAGGAAACATTTTGTTAAAAGATATTTCACCCAAATACTGATATGTTCAGCACTGTTTGTTTGGGTTTTTTTTTGCGGTACGCGGGCCTCTCACTGTTGTGGCCTTCTCCCGTTGGGAAACACAGGCTCCGGACGCGCAGGCTCAGCGGCCATGGCTCATGGTCCCAGCAGCACTGTTTTAATTGACTGCCTACAAACCCAAAGAATGTTATTGATTTACTGCCTAAAGAACAAAACCCAAAACAAACCCTTCAGTTTTTTGCATAATTGATACATAAAGATTTTCATTTGCAGTAATCAGAGTTTGGGCTGCATTATTTTGTAGACGGTAGGATTGAGAAGGTTAGAGATCTTTGTAAATGCTAGAAGTCTTTTAGTACTGTCATTAACCTGAAAGTCATGAAGCATTAAAAACAAGACACCTGGTCAACCCAGACCTCTGTACATAATATGTGATGAAAAGGTTCAGAGATATGGAGTACAATTGGGAATTCAGAGCAGGAGGTCATTTGTTTTTGTGGAGGCATTGGTATCTGACTCTACTTTGAAGGGTGGGTAGGACTGGGATGGACATGGAAGAGCAGCCAGACATAATAATCATAGCTTAACACTTAGATAGCATTTACTACTTTCCGGACACTGTTCTACGTGCTCTCAGTGTATTAACACATTTCACAACTGTATTAATAATTAATAAGGTGATGATTATCTTCACTTTTGAGTTGAAGAAACTGAGACACAAATTCGTTAAGTGGCTCATTCCAGTTTTCATAGCTAGTAAATAGTGGTACTGCCATTTAAACTCAGCTTTTCGGCCTCAGAGTCTCTCTTAATCACTATGCTGTTCTGCTTCTAATTAGTGTGATGTATTTTATGGGAAGAGCAGGATAGGAGAAGTTAAGGAAGGTTGAAATCATGGAAGCTTTTGAAAGGGAGGCAGAGGCATTCATATCTTATCAATGTGAGTATAAAGTGGTTCAGTCTTTCTAGAAAATAATTTTATAGTATTGGGTTGGCCAAAAAGTTCGTTTGGGTTTTTCCGGCTGAACTTTTTGGCCAACCCAATACTGTATTGTATCAAGAATTTCACTAAGTGAAGTAAGCCAGACAAAGATAAATATCATATGATATCGCTTGTAAGTGGAATCTTAAAAGAAAAAAAAAGATATAAATGAACTTATTTCTAAAACAGAAAGAGACTGACAGACATAGAAAACAAACATTGTTACCAAAGGGAAAAGGGGGTTGGGGGGAGGGATAAATTAGGAGTTTGAGATTAACATATACACACTATATATAAAGTAGATAACCAACAAGGACCTACTGCATAGCACAGGGAACTATACTCGATATTGTGTAATAAAAGGGAAAATAATCTGAAAAGGAATATATATATATATCTGAATCCCTGTGCTGTACACCTGAAATTACCATGATATTGTAAATCAACTATACTTCAATAAAAAAAAAATTTGAAGTCATTGCCCTCTACATATTTGTCCTGGAGAATGTTGGGAGACAGTTCTCCATGGGTCTCTCACATTTCATATGGTTTGCAAGCAGAGACATTAAATGCCTTTTTGTCCTGGACTACCTTTTCAAGGAGGTTTGTAGCAAAATAGCATTGTAATATAGAAATAGTATTTCCCTTCTGATCAGATAGCTGGTTTATTTATTGTCCAAGTATAATAAAGATATCTCCCTATAGAGCAAAGTTTGGGCAAGTTTCCTTGTAGCTCATTATGCAAGATTTGGGTTTCCTAAGCTCAGGGTTTCTTAGCTATGATGCAAACCCACTTGCCTATGCATCATCTGTGTAGGCCACTCCACATCACCCTGGTGGGCCTTGGGGGCCAAGGAAAACTGATGTGAATGAGAAGCTCATGCTTGCTCACTGTTGTCCCAAGTAATAAGTCCTTGTCTGACCCAAGGGTGTCATGCTTGATGCCAGCATCCAGGAGACCGTGGTAGGCTAACTTGTTAACTTGCAAGTAGGGCAAAATCTCAGACCCTTCACTGTTTTTGACAAAAGGATGGTTAGAATTATCAACACATAATTATGTATGATCATTGGAAAGTAATCCAACTGTCCAATAATAAGGAGCAGTTTATTAAATTATAGTACATCCATATAGTGGAATATTAATTCCATAATTCTTAAATATTTTTTTAAAGATTTAAAGACTTGGAATATACTCATGAGAATGTTAAGTAAAAATTATATTATGAAAATGATCCGTATAGTACAATCTCAATTTTGTAAAATGTGTTTACGCATTTAGGAAAAAACCCTGGGATAAAATGTGCAAAACATAAAACATTGTTAGATATAGGTTGTAGAAGTTTAAGTGATGCTGTTTTCTTTTTCTATTTGTATATTTTACAAATCATCGTATAATGACTATATATTACTTCTATAATTAGGAAAAATATACATTATTATTGAAGTCAAACTGAGGGATTTGACATGGTATAATAGGCAGAGTAGATAGTGTATATATTCTTGGGAGGACAGTAGTATGAGGATACATAAAACTCCTGCAATGAAAGGTCTGTTTTTCATTAAAATGCACGTGTACAATATAACTGAAAACTATTAAAGCAAGAGCAAAAATAAAAAATCCAAGTTATAGCAGGGATAGAGGAAACATGGATATTTTAGATATTCTAATTTAAGGAAACTTAATCCATTTGAACAAAAAACTAAGCTCGTCAAAGCCTCTCGTTGTCTAATAAAAAGGAATTAAGTCAGTTAATCATAAGAAACAATGTTTGCAAACTGAAGTGCTGAAAGATGAAATGATCTTATGTCTGACATTTGCTTTAAAATATTCCAGCAAAAAATAAATAAAGTGAGAGGGAGAGTTGAACCAACCTTGGCAAAAATATTGATAGCTGTTGAAGTTGTGTGTTGGATACATGAGGCTTATTATGCTGTCTATTTTTGTATGTGCTTGAAAATTTGCATAATAAAAAATTAATAATATATCGCTAATTTATGTAGTTTTAAAACAATATTCCTCAACCTTGGCTGCTCTCAGAATCCTTTAGGAACACTAAAAAGTACTGATGCCTGGATCCCACCTCCTCTGATTCTAATTTAGTAGGTATTGGGTGTGGCTTGGACATCAGGATTTTTTAAATCTCTCAGTTGATTCTAATGTGTAGCTCATGGTAAAACCCATAGTTCTAAGTGGACTCTGTTAGGTAGATCTTTATTATAAGGGACATTGACTGTAGTAATGGACGGTTTTTACAGTATTTCTTTAAAAAAATGTAGGTATGTTTTCTATTATGTTGGTTCATGGAACATCCCTCAGTAAAAAGTGAGAATAGGCTAATAATTTTTTCTTATAAAGATAGTCCTACTGAGTACCAGAATAAAATAGTGGAGATACATAGCTTAACGGTTCTTTCACTTGATAAAATGATAAAGTTTCAGTGACTGTAAGGAATGAATAACTAACACTCCCTTTCAAATATTAGTTGAGTAAGAAGAGGCCTAACTGATGTAGAAAGCATAGTTTCTTTTTAAATTTTAGCATTTTATAACTTTCTTAAAGTAATTCTTGTTCATTTTAGAAAACTAAAAAGAATATTTAGAGATACAAAAGAAAATAAGCATCCATAGTTCCATTATCCATGGTAAATATTGATAATATTTTATAGCATTTGATTTCAAATTTATTTTAACTTTCTATTTGAAATTGAAAAATTTCCAACATAAATGTAGGGATAGCAGTATCATAAATCTCTGAGTACTCATTACTAAGCTTCAGTAATTATCAACTGATGATAAATCTTATCTCATCTGTGACCCTCTCCTACTTTATTCTCCCTTCCCCCACACTGGATTATTTTGAAGCAGATCTTGCATATTATATCATTTCATCTATAAATATTTTAGTATGTATTAGAGCAAATAATCTTCAGGTCATTAGCACATATCTGAGGTATTGGTATTCTGTGTTGACTGAAAGAAGATCCATATGCTATGGTTCCTAATTTTGTAGTTGCCAAAGATGGTGTTGTGTTATAAAAGTAAAAATCTGGCTTATATTTTTGAGCTGCAGAAGGATCTGCTGGCAGGGCTGAGACTTTTCTCAGAAAGTAACTCCATCAGTTTAAATGATGAAATAAGTAGTAGACTGAAATCCAAGAAAGCCAGGGTTCTACCCATTAATCAGGCTTTAATTTAGAAGATTTTGAGGATTAGAATTACCTAATGTTTTGCTTTAAAATAACCTAAATTGGTCTCTTGGTCTCATTTTCTTTAGAGCCAGGTAGTTTTTCAAAGGGTTTGGCAGATTGAGTTAGTCACAGTGTGTTTTGGTAAAATTAACATGGAGGCAATATGTTAGAAAGGAGTTGAAGACAGGGAAATCATTTAAGAGGGTACTCAGTTTTTGTGGTCTGAGCTGATAAAAACCCAGTGTTGGAGGGTGGGAGAAGAGGCAAAATTTAGCATCTTTATTTATAGTAAAAATTAGCACAGCTTGGTGATACTTTGTTATAAGAGTTAGGAGTAGGGGAATAATCAAATATGCCTTCAGCCCTACCCTAGGGATCGAGCATAATTCTGTCCACTTGGAAGAATGAGTAAAGTTGAGAAACAAGAAATAATGGGGGAAGAAAGGGATGAGTTAGCCCAATATTAGTATACTGAGTTGAAAGTACTAGCAAGTAGGCATTTTTTGTGGGTCACTGGAAATAGAGGACTAGAGTTCAGGTGATGTGTGAAAGCTGGGGATCTGCATTTGAAGATCATTCATGAAGCTATAAGGATGATGGTGTTTTCATAGGGAATATTTGTTTAAAGGGAGAGCATGTTCAGTAGTTCTAATGGATGGGAATAGGAGTAGGGATGAATTAACCTAGAATACATTAAATTAATCCTTCTCGAACATCTATGTTACAGGAAAAGGGAAGGAGTGCTTACTGCAGAGACTGGGAGACACAAAGGGAATGAATGCAGTGCCAGAGATATGTACAAAGATTTATGAAAATAAAATCTTGGTAGATACTCAAAGTGCCCAGTGCAGGAGACTTGAAGTTTAGGGGAGGATGTGTTTGATAGGAAAATAGGAGAGAATGGTTTTTCATGCAGAGGCAGAGGCACAGACACGTGGGCTCAGGGCAGTGGTAAGGAGTCTGTTGTGGCCATAGCACAGGCTACAGGGTGAAGAGAATGGCAGGGCACTTGGTTCTGATATGCAAGATCTAGGAAACCACTTGCAGGGTCTGAAGAATATTAGAATCACTATTAAAATAGAAGTTAAGGGACTTCCCTGGTGGACCAGCGGTAAAGAATCCACCTTACAATGCAGGGGATGTGAGTTCGATCCCTGGTCAGGGAACTAAGATCCCATATGCTGCGGGACAACTAAGCCCGCATGCCACAAATACTGAGCTTGCGCCCCTCAACTAGGGAGCCCGTGCACCGTAAACTACAGAGCCCACGTGCTCTGGAACCTGCACACCACAGCTACAGAGCCCACGTGCCCTGGAGCCTGCGCGCCACAACTAGAGAGAGAAAACCTGCACGCCACAACTAGAGAGAAGCCTGTGTGGCACAATGAAATATCCCGCATGCCTCAACAAAGAGCCTGCATACCGCAACTAAGACCTGATGCAGCCAAAAATAAAATAAATAAATAAATAAATAAACAATAATAAATAAATAAATAGAAGGTAAAATCATGTTTGACTTTAGCATAAATGGATAGAAGAGGAAATAACAGAAAAATTATAGGTTTTTCTCTTTTGTTTATCAAGCAAATACTGTCATAATAAAGTGCTGTAGGTTCACTTCTATTAATTTATATTCATTTTGTTCATATCAAAATTTTGATTTATGATAATGTGACCAAAGCAAAGATTTAATATATATTTACATATATATATACACACACACACGTGCACGCGCGTGCGTGCACACACACACACACACACACACACACACGATCAGCATATTAATTATTAACAACCAGGAACCAGGGGTACAAAGATGGGAGAATGAAATAAAGTCTCGCCTTCAAGATCTTGGTTGTTTAGTCAAAGACAGATAATAAAAAAAATTATATTCTTGTTTGGTAAATGCGAAGATATGGGAACACTCAAGAGGAGTACAAAATCCAAGTCAGGTGTTAGCAGAAGGATTTAGGAAGCCTTCTTGGAGGGATGATGACAGTTGATTCTTAGGTTATGCTAAAGAAGTAGTAGGTTGATTTGAGGAAGGGAACATGAGATAGTGGCATACCATGCAAATTGGGTCACAATAAGTAAAGACACACCTGGTGTGTGTAAGGAACCATAGTCATTTCATTCTTCTTGAAGCTCTAAGTGTGAGATTGGGACAGGAGAGGAGCTTGTAGATCTAGGTGGAGATCAGTGCAGGTTGACATTTCACATACTAATTTAAGGGACTTGAGTTTTATACAGGGGAGTGACTTGGCTGGATTTTGCATTCTCGATATATGGCTCTTGTAGCTAGGTGTAGGATGAACTTGGGAAGTCAGGCTTGGAAATAGGAATTAGGTAGATTTGGCAGTAAACAGGCTTCACTATGTAAAAGAATAAGGATGAAATTGAAGGTACAGATTTGAGAAATATTCAGGAAATAAAATGGACAGGATTCATTAATAGGTTATTTATGGAAATTTAGGGGGAGTGAGTGAAAGGAAGGAATGACTCAAGTTTCTGGTGTGGTGGATGGTTGTGCCTGCGGCTATAACAATAAATACAATAAAAAGAACGTATTTATTGGATTAGATGATGAGTTCTGTTTTGGACCCTTTGAATTTTATGTGCTGATGGGCTTTCCACATGAAGATTTCCAACAGATGGCTGAACATCTGAAGGTTAGGTGAGAAGTTTGAGTTTGAAACCCAAGTCTGGGAGCCATTACCATGTAAGTGACACTGAAACTCTAAGAATGGACATTCTCTTTAGTATCAGCATCATGTTCATAATCAATATGAATATACTAAGTGTATATTGAGCAAACAACTCAAGAACCAGGAGGTGGAAGAACTCTACTTAACCTTGTTTAATTTGCTTAACTTTGAATTCACCTGAAACATACTTTAAAAAATGAAGAACAGGGCTTCCCTGGTGGCGCAGTGGTTGAGAGTCCGCCTGCCGATGCAGGGGACATGGGTTCGTGCCCCGGTCCAGGAAGATCCCACATGCCGCGGAGCGGCTGGGCCCGTGAGCCATGGCTGCTGAGCCTGCACGTCCGGAGCCTGTGCTCCGCAACGGGAGAGGCCACAGCAGTGAGAGGCACACGTACCACAAAAAAAAAAAAAAAAAAAAAAATGAAGAACAAACATAACCAGCATCTTTTAAAAACTATATGTTCCCCCAAATTTTAATCCTAGCATCAAAGTAGCATACCAAAATATAATTTGAATTAACTTGATAGACCATTTAATTGGAGTTCTTAGAACTGGATGTCTAGTGTATGCAGAACACTGAATTCATTGCAAAAGACTTCAAAGGCAAAGGCAGTCCATATAATGATTTTGGCAATAAAAAGAATTTAATTTTTCCTCTCTCAGCTCAAGTACAAGTCATCTCGGGAGAAAAATTACTCCCAGATGAGTTTACAATCGTCAACAATCCAAAATTTAACCAAATTGGATCATCACACACTGTATTTGGAAGGAAGACTGACAAAGTGTTCTTTCAGTAGATTCTAGGAAGTGTAGGACTTACTTAACTATAGTGGCCCTGGAAAATGGTTATTGCCTAAAGATCAGGAGTAATTAAGTCTAATGCTATTCATTTGTAGGAGAGTTTTCCAATAATAATTTTGGTAAATGACATCTTATAAAAACAAAAAACAAGGGAGTATAAACTGTAGAATGATGAATACAGAAACTGACCAATATTGCAGTATTTTGAACTTCAATTCATCATTTAATTGGGATTTCATTCCCCAAACAGAATTGATTAATAATGTAAATAGTTCCCAGTACTTATGTAGTGCTTACAGTGTGCTAGTTGCTGGTCTAAGCACTTTACACATATCCTCACACCACCCTGTAAGAGGAACCCTGTTTTCAGCCACCTTTAACACATGAGGAAACTGAGGCAAACAGAGGGCAAGCCAACTTGCCCGAGATCACATAGGTACTAGTTGGTGGAGCAGGTAGTCTACCCTCAGAGTTACGGTAGATCCAGGTAGATTACCCTTAGATTCCATGGTAGACCAGGTAGACTGCCCTCATAGCCCATTGTAGGTGGATTCAGGTAGTCTGCCCTTAGTTCCCATGGTAGACCCAGGTAGTCTACCTGAAGAGTCAGTGGTACACTCAGGTGGTCTGCTTTCAGAGTCCCTGCTCTTAACCACAATCCTAGTGTAAATGATAGTGAATGCAACTGGTAAACAGTATATGTATGCATTGTGGAGTTCTACAAAGTATGGAGATGACATGATTCTTGCCCCTTAAAAAATGCAGTCTCTGGCACTGTTTCCCCAATAATTTGCTTTGTAACACACCACAATGATGCTTTTGACTTAATTTTCCCTACTGTTGTGTAAAGGTGATATTACACATGTTCCTTATATTTAAAAAAAGAGAATTTTTAAAAATAAAAAGCTTAAATTATCTCTTTAGGTTAATTGTATCTTATAGTGATGTACAAATTAGATGTAGAGATTACCAATTTTAGGAGGTTTTATAAAGACCTCAATGTGTAACAGCATAGGTATATACTTTGCTCTTTACCCAAGAAATGTAAATGGAAATTATTTTAATCAAATAATTCAAAAGGTACCAGGCATGCATACTATTAAAAGTTTTATTATTAATACTTTTCATTTTTTAATTATAAAAGTAATATATAATCACACGATAGAACATTTGGAGATAAAATACGAAAATCCGTAAACCCAGCAGCTCTTATATCTTATAGTCTTATTTCCTTAGAGTCTTTCCCTGTGTATCTAGTCTTACATTATTGTAATAATAGCATATTTATTATTTTGTGCTTTAGGAAGTTTTAATTTTACTCTTTAATATTATTGAAGATCCTTTTTTTTGGGTAAAAATAGTGTACTAATTTGTCTTTTGGATATTCTGGGGTTGCTTTGTAGTCTATACCAAGTTCACATATTACAATTCAGAAACATTTTTGTGTTATTCTCCTCACCCATATCTCTGTTCCAAGCCTTGGCTTTCCTCAGCCAGGTCCACTGATGCCCCCTACCTGCAGGCTGAATCTTGCATGGTACCTGAGCCATTCTTACCTGAGTCAGCAGATACATCTTTAGCTTCAGACCCACTGATGTGACTTAGAGTTAGTTCTATCCATCCCAGACCTTGGATTCATTTGCACAGCTGTTTATATTCCTGCTTTCTCTCAGCTGACCCTCCACCCCGCAAATCCCTCTACTGCTGGTTGCCGTGGGATCAGCCCTGGGCCCTCACTTCATTGCTTTCCCTTCATCTCTCCTCATCCTTCAATTGCCAGTTTTAGATGACTTGGCCGGGCTTCCTCTCTGTAGTACCCCCCTTCTCTCCAGATACTCTCCTTCATCATGTACGCCTTCTGGGCCTTTGTGACCCCTTTCTTACTTCCTGCCACTTTCATCCCCTACCTATTCCCAGTCAGACTTTGTGTCTGACACCTGTACAAGATTTTCCAGCATTGCCTCCTGAATTCCGATTGAGACTTCTCCTTGGAATCTTTATTCTTCTGCTTTATTCATTGAATTCAACTTATGTCTTGCCTGAGTATGCCCTTTGGACCAAGTTCCTCTGACTGGCCCACCATCTTCTCAGATGCCAGGTGCTACAGGTGGTTCCCTTGCCCTTGGCATGTGCTCTGTCCTGGGACCAGGCCTCTGCCTGTCTCTCTTCTCTTTCCATGTTGGTCTCTGTTGCAGAGGCCTGAGACCACCCAGGACAATGTCAGCATGGTTTCCCCAAAGACAAATTACTGTATAAAATCAAGAGAGTAAAAGAAGAATTTTAATGCATATGGGAAAAAAATTATTCGCTGATTTTTGTTAAATCTCTTCAGATCCTTTTCCAGGTGAACTATTTATCACTTGAAGCAAAAAGGAACAACTGTCTATGTTATGTCCAGACGTCTTTGTACTGTGTAGGCTCTAGATGCATTGTATGTTGTGTCTAGATTTAACATGACTATAACACATGAAATAAAAGAATCCATCAATACAGACTAAATTAAAATTGGAGTCGCATAAAGAGAATCTATGGTGAGCTGTCTTTGAGTTGCCTCGTTTATTCTTATTGATGAATTTTCATAACTTACTCCTTGAATAAATTATCCAAGAATCAGTATGTGATTTTCTTTATATATTACTTCATATTTGTATGAAGATACTGCCATAATAAAATCTTATAATGATTACTGTTTTTACTATTTGGATGGGCTGGATGTTTTTTATAATGATTAGTGTTTTTGCTCTCCAATTGGACTGAATTTTTCATTTACAATTTATATAAAAATGGAACAACATTGCAAGTCTGCTGTTAAAAAAGGTACAATAATTCTTTCATTTTTTTCAACTCTAGGGACAGTTAGATCTTTTCCTTCTTTGTCATGTATATAATTGGCCATATCAGTAACATGATTACAATATGCAACTCCTTTCCTCCAAGATATCACATTTGGGTATTCTCTTCTTTAATTTCAATCTCCTGACATTTTGCCATTCTTATCCTGACTTATATGTGGAATCATGTGGCATGGCCAGTTACAAGATGCAGCAGTTGGGCAGGTTCTGCAACAGGTTACTGGAGCAAGGCAGTTACAGGCAGTTGACTCTCTGAAGTGTGCCATTTCCATGGTATACGGTTGTGATGTCCAAGTGATCTGTTCATAATCTGTTGAAAGCTGTTGCCCATGGAGAAATCTCTGAAAGAAGTAACAAAGGATCTCAGCTAATGGAAGAACAAGGCAATGGAGAGTCTAGTTAAGAATCAAGTCTAGACAGGCTGGTTCTTGATACCAGTTTGATGTTTTCAGACTAAGTGTTCCCTGTAGTTCTTCCATACCACACTCAGAGGTCCTAAATTACATCACCCTTATGACTAAGAGGATTTCCAGTAGTTACTCTAGGTTGCATGGGTTTGTCTTAGGGGTATACGTGCTATATACATGCAAAGAAGGGTTGTGAAAGATAGGGAAAAGAGTTCAAGTTAAGTGACGTTCCAGACCATCCATTCCTGCTTTACTCAACAGTGTTTTTATGTATATTACATATAGTTTTGTGTAGGAATTCCTTTGAGAAAAGTGGTTGCTTTAAAAAAGTTTGGGAACTGCTCCTTGCATCTAGCACAGATAGAAAGACCCTGTTTAGTGCTGTCTCCTCTTTAGCTGTTGGTGTGATAGAGGTTTATTGAGTACCTGTTGAGTGCCAGGCCCTGGAACCCTTTACCAGGCATCCTGGTCATGTCTTAGACTCCTGAACAATTGCTGCTCTGTAATCTTAGCTTTTTCCTGTGGTTCTGCACACAACTCGTTTATCTTTTATCTCTACACTTTTTTGATGATCTTATTTATAATTTCAAAATAATTTCCATACTAAAGATTCCAAAATCTGTGTCTCCAGCCTGACTTTGCCACTTTGTACCTGTGTGAGGGTTAGAAGTCATCCTTGCTGAGCCTCAGTTTTCTTATTTGTACAACAAAATGCCCTTAACTTCCCAACCCTGTAAGGATAAAAAGAGTGGAGGCACAAGTTTGTAAATTGCACAGGTATGAAGAATAATATCATTTATCTTGCTGTAATCAGTATCTTCAGGATCATATTTCTAACTTCTGGGGTTTTTTTGCAGGAATGCTTGTTTGTATGGAACTTGATACCTTAAACTTAAGATTTACTAATAGTACTCAGTCATTCCTTTTCCTTACATCAGACGTAACCCTTGAGTTTGTATTTTATGAATGACACAATCTTTCCAACAGTCACTATATCTCAAAATCTTGAAAGCAGCTTTTAATCCCTTCTCCTCCTTTTAGGCCTTAATGTTATCACATTTCTTCAGGCCTTCATTGCAACTTGTCTGGATTATTATAATAATCTTATAACTGGTCCCCTGCCTTCAGTCTTTACTTCTCCTACTATGTCCTCTATCCTGTTGCTGTAGTGCTTATGTTTGTTTGTTTTTGTTTTATTTATTTTTTTTGCTTTTTGTTTCTCGTCTCCTAAAAATATAGCCTTCTTGCACATGAACTTCAGTCTCCCCCCACCCCTCCACCTGTACATTGCAGTTAAGACTCGTCAGCCTTGCCTTCAAGGTCCTCTACAATATATATTTAATCTGCATTTGCAGTTTTTCCTTTTGTAGCTCCTGCATGAGCCTCTCTTCAGCCAAACTCTTTGTTCTCCAACAGAGTATTGACCACTTTTGCTTCTGGATCTTTCCACAGGCTCCTCTATCTGCTGGAATGTCTTTACTTTTTGTAAAACTACTGATTCTGTGAGGCCAGTTGAAAAATACCACCTCCATGAAAGTGTTTGTAACTTTTCCCTGAACAAATGTGATTTTCACTCTTCTCTCCTGAACCCGCTATGTATGTCACTGTTCTTTAATTCATTTTCCAGCTACTCCCTGGTTGTATAATACTTCAGTATTATGTAAAATAATTACTTTGTTCTTAAGCTTAACTTAATCTTTGTGTATCTGTTTCTTTGTGAACCATATTTTGAATCAGCCTCAGGCTCATGGTCAAAAAGTAGTTGGTGACAGTAATATATAATTTCATCTTATAGGTTATGTTCTGCCGTGTTACACATGCAAGAAGGAAAAGTGGCTCCCACCAGCTTCACTCTTGAAAATGTGAGGGGCCATTTTAATACTATTTTTTTCTTGATAAGATGCAGCAATATGTAGTGAGAGAATTATTTCAGGCATTGGTATTTATAGCCATGTTGAAATATAATTGAATGAAAGTACCTTCTAATTAGAAACTAACATTTTATAGAAAAAGTAAATTAACTCACTTTTGGAAAGATGTCTTGCCTGTTCTTTGATTAATCTTCAGAGGGACATTTCTTTTTGTTTGTAGTTTGTATATCCTTATTTTAAGTTCTTAGGCTATGCCTCAAATCCTTTTTGTATTATTACAAATCAACCAATCTTTTACTACTTTACTGTTGTCAACCATTCAGTCTTTATTGTTTTTTTAAATGCCAGAAAATAAAATGCAGAAACCCCACCTTATATTAATGTAATTTTATGGTTAAGATTTTACATTCACAAAAGTCCAGAAATTCAAAGTTATAGTTCCCAAAAGAATCCTAATTCAGTCACATTGCATAAACTGATATTAAGGCTGCAATGTGTCATCATTACAGTAATGCAAAATACTCATATATGCATGAGGACACAGTTATGGTTGCTGAGGGAACCATAATTTTGGATTTTCTGACTTTTTTTGCACATACAATTTCAACCATAATGTTGCTAATGCATTTATTTTCATTGACTCTGAAGTAATATATTTGTTGCTGTGTTTATCTTTAAAATAAGTTTTCATGGACTCCGTTTTTTTCTTCTATGTATCTATAAACCTATACTTATAGATATCTGATGTCCCTACAAAGAAAACTACCTAAGAAATATTTCTATATAAAAATAGTTTTTTGCTGCATGTATACTCATATCCTTCCTGCCTTTCTCTCACACACACATGCACACACAGCCTCACACACTTATGTTACATTCTGGCACATTATAGAAGCAGGTAGCATATCCACTACCTGCTGTTGAAAGTGTTGACGATACTGAATTATTTATTCCATCTTCTACACTATCCAAAATCATTTTGGGTACTTTGACACATTTTGGTCTCTTCCATATGGATACTTCATGGTGGCAGAGTTGCCAGATGCTCAGGTTTTGTGACAGTCTTAGTTTTTCAAGGACTGTTGGAATATTCTTGGGAGAATCTCTCGCCTTGTTACTGATTCCTATGGAGTGGTAAAATACTAACATTTTTTTGAAAGTGTTTTTCAAGACAAGGAGTTATTACAAAAAGTTAGTAGAATGTCCCATCTGAGAGTATTTCACTTTGGGGACTTAGCAATGGAGCAGTTTGTCATGAAATTTATTTGCAGTGAGTTGGCATCACCCTGACAGTAATATTAACAGTATATATGAATTTGGGGATTAAAACAAAGTTATTTAAAATATCAGATTTTAACTCTCATACAACTTCAGCCCATTTATATCTCAGTTGCCAAAATGCAAAGATGAAGAGCAGGATATCAAGTCTAGCTTATCTTTTTATCCCTTATCTACTATATGATAAACATGTAAATATATACATATATATATATATAAAATATACTGAATATTTGCTTAATTGAATAGAATGTGGATATTTATGGTCCCAGGCAATCCCAGGAATGTGGGATTTATGGTCCCTTTTTCTCTGCAGTATTAATAGAAACACACAATCTCCCCCCTTTCCAAGCCCTGCCCTTAATACATACTGAACTGGAAATTCTCCTTATCTTTAATGTCCATCTCAAGCGTTTTCTCCTAAAGCCTTTCTGGCTTTTCCATACCAAGTCTGAGGTTCCCTGCTTGCCTCTCTCATGGCTTCTGTGTATTTCCTGACATTCCCAGACCACTGTTATGCACAAGTAGAGGAAAGGGAAGAAGGGACTAACTCAGAAGGGATGCTTCCACACTGTGCCTTAGGTATAAATGTCTTGTATGGCAGAGAGAGGCTTTAGATGACTTTCTGTGACCTTATGGCATGTGAGCTTCAGTTGTAGGCAGTGGAAAATTCAAATAACATTGAGACTCAGATGGATATCTGTAGTGAGCCTCTAGTGCATATTTATATGCACATTCAAGTACTTTTGTCTATACTGTGTGGAGAGAAGGGGCGAAACATGGTCAAAGAAAATTTTTCTAGCTGTTTCTTTTTCCTCAGTGAATGGGTCCCCCCCCCCATTTAAATGGAGAGTATTTTCATTTCAGTGTCTAACTTGAAACTGCTCCCGCTATTGGAGTTAGAAGACAGGCTCACTAGCAGCACCTGTGTCTTCCTTTCTATTACTGAGTATCTTGGTCCCAGCTTTGCCTCTAACTGGCTCACCCAGGGCAGGTGACCTCATTTTGTGCTTCTCAGTCACCTGTTAAGGAAGTGTGACCTTGGGAATTCCTCCAGCTGTAGTATTTGATCTTACATACACTGTAATATAGTAGGTGAGACCAAGAGATGCATCTCAGAAAGTTACCGTGTCAAGCAGATTGTGTTGAATGACCTCAATACTTCATTTTTAGATAATCTTAACAGTATTGTTTATATAGCATTTTCTACTTTTCATCTGTTTTTTTCTCCCCCTGTACCTATGTATATATTAGTTACTTTAAAAAAAAAAAAAGAGGGCAGGGACTTCCCTGGTGGTCCAGCGGTTAAGACTCTGTGCTCCCAATGCAGGGGACCTGGGTCCAATCCGTGTTCAGGGAACTAGATCCCACATGCATGCCACAGCTAAAGATCCCACATGCTGCAACTAAGACCTGGAGCAGCCAAATAAATTAAAAAAAAAAAAAAAAAAAGAGGGCAATTATTTAAGCTGTGGTCAAGGGAAGCATATTAAAAAAATTTTATTT
Source organism: Lagenorhynchus albirostris (assembly GCF_949774975.1). Classification (NCBI taxonomy): domain Eukaryota; kingdom Metazoa; phylum Chordata; class Mammalia; order Artiodactyla; family Delphinidae; genus Lagenorhynchus; species Lagenorhynchus albirostris. The sequence continues at coordinate 85,758,203 of NC_083100.1, forward strand.
GTGAAACTTAGCATGCGTGTAGAAAAATTTATAATTTTCATTTTACTCTATTAAAATAGGAAGTTTTGATCTTTCAAAAAACTAGCTTTCAGGTGTTTCCCCTTCTGTGCTATAGATTGGGAGACATAATCTTAGAATTTTCACCTTGTTGTCTTGATGAGAAAGAAACTCAGGATTAGCAAACTAATGTTTATAAAACGTCTCATCTTTAAAATAAAAGTATGAAAGGCCGGGACGCAGTCTGGGGACTCACACCTTCAAATTCTTTTTCTATTGCAGATGTACTACATTAGTTAACGTTTCACTCTCCTAAACATTTTTTGAGTGCCTGCTGTGTACGGTGCACTCTGCTGGCTTTGACTTTTGTAATTAATTACCTAGTGACACACTTACAATTAAAGTGATGGGTAAAATAACAAATCATTGGTGATAATAAATAAATTATTTGTGGGGTGGTATTTCTTCAAATGGCATATTAAGCACCAAATTCAGGGAAGCTTTCAAAGAACTGTCTTGGACTTGCCAAAACAAACATAGGAGAAGTAATCAAAACACAGGAATAATCTCTATGAGGAGCATAACAACGAAATGACACAAATCAAATGATAGAACAACTCACTAGAATATAGGACTCTGGGAAGCAAATTTAAAACAAATACTCATAAGCATGGAAAAATTTAGTTTTTTATGACTGATTATAGAAGGACTGAATATTTAGGAAGCGTTTTCTTTTGTGCTTATTAATTTTAGCAGTAAATGTAATTCAGTAAAAATAGCAGGTTAACATATTTTTCCTTGTTAGCTTATTAGTTATTTGGGCACAAAACACCTTTCTCTCTATGGTTATCAGGAATAGTTTAGTCCAGGGGGCCGTAACCCCTGGAACTGGGCCTCACAGGGGGAGGTGAGGGGCAGGTGAACGAGCAAAGCTTCATCTGTATCTATGGCTGCTCCCCATCGCTCGCATTACCGCCTGAGCTCCGCCTCCTCTAAGATCAGCCGTGGCATTAGATTCTCATAGGAGCGCGAACCCTACTGTGAACTGTGCATGCGAGAGATCTAGGTTGCAGGCTCCTTATGAGAATCTAATGCCTGATGATCTGATGTGGAGCTGAGGTGGTGATGCTAGCTCTGGGGAGGGGCTGCAAGTACAGATTATCATTAGCAGAGAGGTTTCACTGCACAGAGACCATAATAAATCAATTGGTTGCAGAATCATATCAAAACCCTATCATTGAGTAGCAAGTGATGATTAAGCTGCATCTGGTGGCAGCTTTATAGTGGCAAGTGAGTTGATGTACTTCAGTTGTACAGCTGCATCTGGTGGCAGGCTCTAAGTCAGAATCCGACACTTATTTTAGTCCTCGTGTGGCCCGCCCATTATTTTATTTACCACTTCCATCCACGCCGCTTTCCCGCACTGCGCACTTGTCTCAGTCACAGTTTTGGTAAGCCCACAAGGTAACCCTAGCCAAATTAGTAAAAAAAACAAATGTCACTGGAGAGCTTCTTTGAAAGGGGAAAGACCCAATGATGAGACAGCAGAAGGCTCTTAAGACTGCCAACAAGAAGAAAACTGCATTTAAAAGAAAATACCAAGAGACATACTTAAATTACAGGTTCATTGCAACAGGTGATTCACATTCTGCAAGCCCGCTTTGTATAATGTGTGGTGACAAAAAAAATAAATAAAAATAAAAAAATTAAAAAAGGGCTTCCCTGGCGGTGCAGTGGTTGGGAGTCCGCCTGCCGACGCAGGGGACGTGGGTTCGTGCCCCGGTCCGGGAAGATCCCACATGCCGTGGAGCGGCTGGGCCCGTGAGCCATGGCCGCTGGGCCTGCGTGTCCGGAGCCTGTGCTCCGCAGCGGGAGAGGCCACAACAGTGAGAGGCCCATGTACAGCAAAAAAAAAAAAAAAAAAAAAGTGGTGACCAGCTATCCAACAAAGCCATGAAACCTTCAAAACTGCTTCGCCACGTGGAGACCAAGCACCCTGCATTAAAGAACAAGCCTTTGGAGTTTTTCCAAAAGAAAAAAAAGTGAATACGAAGAACAGAAGTAATTATTGAAGGCCACCACTTCATCAAGTGTGTCTGCACTGAGAGCATCATTCTTAGTGGCTAACCTCATGGCTAAAGCTAAGAAGCCCTTTACCGTTGGTGCAGAGTTGATCCTGCCTGCTGCTAAGGACACTGTCATGAACTTTTAGGAGAGGCTAGCACCATAACTAGACGAATTGATGGAATAGCAGAGGATATTGAGGCACAGTTGTTAGGTTTAATGAGTCACCGTGATACGCAGTCCAGGTTGACAAGTCTGCCGATGTTGACAATGAGGCAACGGTGCTTGTTTTTGTGTGATATGTTTTTTTTCAGGAGGATGTGCATGAGGATGTGTTATGTGCACTTTTGTTGCCAACCAACACCACAGCTGCAGAACTATTCAAGTCTTTGAATGATTACATATCAGGAAAAGTGAATTGGTCATTTTGTGTCAGTATATGCACGGAAGGAGCAGCTGCCATGACTGGACGGCTTCCTGGTTTCACTGCTCGGTTCAAAGTGGTCGCTTCCGAATGTGAGCCTATACACTGTGTCATCCACAGAGAAATGCTGGCTAGCCTAAAAATGTCACCTGAACTTAACAGCGTTTTGCAGGATGTGATGAAAATTATCAACCACATTAAAGTACATGCCCTTAACTCACGTCTGTTTGTGCAGCTCTGTAGGAGATGGACGCAGAGCACACACGTCTTCTCTTACACACAGAAGTGAGATGGCTTTCTAAAGGTAGATCACTGGCCAGAGTTTCTGAGTTATGAGAGCCGCTTCAGAGATTTCTTTTAGAAAAACAGTCACCACTGGCAGCACATTTCAGTGACACAGAATGGGTCTCAAAAGTTGCTTACTTGTGTGACATATTCAACCTGCTCAATGAACTCACTCTGTCACTTCAGGGGAGAATGACAACTGTGTTCAAGTCGGCAGATAAAGTGGCTGCATTCAAAGCCAAACTGGAATCATGGGGGTGACGAGTGAACATTGGGATTTTTGACATGTTTCAAACATTAGCAGAGATTTTGAAAGAGAGTGAGCCGGGGCCTTCTTTCTCCCAGCTGGTGCATGGTCACCTATCTTAGCTTTCGAAAGAGTTTGAGCATTACTTCCCAACCACAAAAGACCCCCAAACTGGGAAGGAATGGATCCACAACCCAGTTGTGAATAAGCCAGGTGAATCGACTTTGTCCGTGTTAGAAGAGGATCAACTGCTTGAGATCGCAAATGACGGTGGCCTTCAAAGTATGTTTGAGACAACTTCAAATCTCCATACATTCTGGATTCAAGTCAAGGTGGAGTATCCTGAGATTGCCACAAAAACACTGAAAAGCCTGCTTCCGTTTCCAAGATCCTGTCTTTGTGAAGCAGGGTTTTCTGCAGTGACAGTGACCAAAACGAAATCACGAGGTAGGCTGGACATAAGCAACACGCTTTGGGTGTCACTGTCTCCCATTGCCCCCAGACAGGACCATCTAGTTGCTGGAAAACAAGCTCGGGGCTCCCACTGATTTTGCATTATGGTGAGTTGTACAATTATTTCATTATATATTACGATGTAATAATGATAGAAATAAAGTGCACAATAAATGTAATGCGCTTGAATCATCCTGAAACCATCCCCCCGCCACCACCCCGGTCCGTGGAAAAATTGTCTTCCATGAAACTGGTCCCTGGTGCCAAAAAGGTTGGGGACCACTGCTTTAGTTGACACGTCAGGTAGCAGATATTATTATTGTCGTCATCATTGTTGTGATTATTTTAACTATTCCTGTGCCTTAATATTCAAGCCTAAATGATGATAATATCTAAAAGCAACTCTGGGCTTGCCTGTGGTTTGTTTCTTAGGCTTGTGCCTGAACTGAGCTTTATGTATCTATTTAAGCAGTAGCTTTTGGCTTGACAGGTCACTGTGTCCTTAGATGTATGTAATCTTTGACAACACTGGTGGGGTTGAATTGGAGTGACAAAGGACTTATACCCATTACCTTGGGTCTTTATTCTCCCAACTTTATGATATTTAGAAATGAACTCCAGGGACTCAGGAGTGGCATGAACTTAAGATCAAAGAACATTCCAATATAAAATGATATGCTGCTGTTAAGGAATAGTCTTCTACAATAGATTAATCATGAGGGGAATTATAAATATTTCACATACTAATTATATTAGTTTATGGAGATAAAACACCATATGAAGTGTTCCCAGCACACTCAGCAAGTTAGATGCGCTTTACATGTTAATTGACTTACTTCATCAAGGCTGACAATCATGAATCCCTGAAGATGACAGGAATTATTATCATGATATTGTACATTCCTGATCTTTATACCAGGTTGACACCTACCTTTCCCCAGGAGTTCCTTTTCTTTGGATGGTATCTTCAGTTCTTGATATTTTAGCATGGTGAAGTAGAGAACAGTGCCTGACGTATTATTAAGGACCCTAAGGAAAAAGTAATGGGCTCCATAAAAAATGACATCAAATAAAACTTCCTAGAATTGTACTGGATGCTGAAGTAAGAAAAGTGCTTTCTTTGGGGGGCATGGGATGCTTCCCAACTTGTTTTTTAATGGTAGAAGTGACTATCATATTGAACACTTTAAATAGAGAATCAACCAGCTTGATTTTCAGTATCATTGAGGTAATGAATGAATGATTGATTGATTCATTCAGTCATTTATTTGGAAACATTTATTGAGCACCTGAGATAAGACAATGAACAAAGAAGATATAGGGCTTGCTGCAAAGGAACTTAAGATCCAGAGTGGTAACTGCCATGTTAGGGAAACTGCCATGTTAGGGAAACTACCAAAGAAAATAACAGCAGATCCAATTGATCTCATCAAAGAGTATGTACTCTAATGGGAGGAAACAAGACCTACAGTTATCTCACTCCTTATCTCTGGAAAGAGATGGTGTTCACCAAGTCTCCGTATCAGGAATTCACTGACCACCTTGTAAAGACCCACACCAGAGTTTCCGTACAGAGGACCCAGGCTCCAGCTGTAGCTACCACATAGTTTTCTATGAGAAAAATAAAGTGAATGAAGCTAGTTAAAAAAAAAAAAAAAGAAATGCAATATGGTGGAAACAAGTAGCACAGTATGTAAAATTATATAACAAACCAGACCCACATTTTTAACAGACATGTTTGGTGACCAAGCCCTTTAGTTTAATTAAATCTCCAATGAAGTTTCTTTCATTGGTCTATTATATATTATCTTTAGTTACCTACTGGACACTCCATTTATATTCAACATTTGTAAAATCTGTCTCTGTATTTCTCCTCTACTCCACCTGCTGATTTGTTTTCTCCTCTTGTGTTAAGGAATGTTACTACTACCCATCTGATTACACAAGCTAGAAACCTTTGAGTCACCCTTAGCCTGTCCCTCCCAGTCATCATCATTTCTATTTCCTTTGTTGCTCTTAATATCAGCCATTTCTCTCTACTCCCCCCGCCCTGACCACCTCCTCATTATTTCAGTCAGCTGACTCCTTCCTGTTATTTAGGGTGTTGCTTAGATTGCATTTCTTCAGGAGGTTCTGCATTGATGGTCATCACCTTTCTGCAATTTGTCTAACTGTAATCTCCCAGTAAATATGTGATGAATGAAGGGATGAAATGAAACTGCTCAGGTTAGTACAGTTCTTCTTCGTACCATTTATATTCTTTTATTTCTCAAACATAGACTATAATAAAAAGTACAGTTAGCGGGAAACAGTGAGTCACATTCTAATCTTAGATGGTTCAAAATCAGTGTGGAGTAACTGAAAAAGCAGAGACTTTGTGGCCACGTCAACTTGGATTTGAAACTCATCTCTGCCTCTTAGTAACTGCTATTGTCTTAGCACTTCACCAAACCTCTTGTAATACTTTAATTTCTTAGTTGGTAAAATGGGGATAATAGGACATATCTTTTAGGATGATGATTAAATAAGATATACTTAAAAAACCTTGCATAATACATGGGTCCCTGTCTTACTTTAGAACATTACAGAGACTTAAGTATCTCATTATCAAAAAAAGTGACGATGGAGAGCCGTGGTTTTAAGTGAATTGGTTTTATCTATATTTGGTTATGTATAGAACAACTTCCCTTGTTTTGAGAGTGGTAGTGATGGTGGTACTTTATTTGATTCCTTTTCCTCTCATTTTACTACCACTTTTCTTAGCCAGTGAGCATTTATAACTCAGTTAATTAAGGATAGTAAGAAGAAATAAAGCCTTTCCAGTATGATAATAAATGTACAGTGGATCCCCATATGGCTAACAGGTAAAGTATGAACTTCTCATCCTGCATTCGGGTACCTCTAGGTCTGGTGGAAGATCACCTTTTCAGTCTTACTTCCTTTTATTCAAACCCTAAACTTTAGCCACTGTCCTTCCTCTCTGACTTATTTAAATAGCACTGATCCTTCTAGACCCAAAACATCAGGACCCAGGCCTCCCCCTGCTATACCCTCAGTAAACTTGAGACTTCCTGATTTTCTGCTGCCCTTAGTTTTCTCTTCTTCCTCTGAATGGATAGGGCTTAGTGCCTCTGCCTTCATTCATAATCAGCCTTGCACTGCTTGGTTACATTTCTTGTGCAGGACAGAGCTATTATCTTTTTTATTGCTATTTAATGTTTCCTCTACTTAGGCTTGTTTTGCCAATTATATTGTCAGCTCTTTTGGCACAGGGGTGATATACTTCTTAGCTTGTCAAGTCAGGAGACTTGATAATATTTTGATTTGTTGACTTATTGATAGATGGCGTAAAACAGATATATCTATAAACGTTCTGAATGGTTCATGGTACCTTGTGTCTTACAAGAATACTCTTAACAGATGCTAGTCCCAAAATATATAAAAAATGTTTCTGTACACAGTAAAAATTTCAGTTTATTTATGTTTTTTTTCAATAATAGGGCCCATCCTCCCTTCCTTTTCTTCCTTTCTTGTTACAAACATAATTACTAAGTATCTTTTATGGATTAGATACTATGTCAGATACCAAGAGTTAAAACACTTGAGAGCTTGCTTGAGTAATTTAAGAGATACCTGAATTTAAGTGGCACTGGTAGCTAAGAAAGCACCACAGGTGTTATGTAATTTGTCTCCTTAAGCATCTGTAAGGCAGGTCAGAGTGTTGATGACTGTAGAGTGGATAGATGTTAAGAAACCAGTTGGAGATTTTGCTCAATGGCAGGTGCTACCTACAGACCTCAATTGCCTGCCTTCTGGACAAGTGTTCTTTACATTGTGATCTCCTAGCCATCATGATAAGCACAGGAAAGGAACATTACATGGTGGAAAAACTGACCTATTAATTGATGCTACATCATGGGACAGCTATTGGGAAGCTGGATACTGTGTTAGCCTGTAAATTACCCCCCACAAGAACCTAGGAAATTAAATGACTCCATTTCTTTTTCCTTTAAATATGCTTCCATCTTGAATTTTTAATTGTTTTAGCAAATGGAAACATTTGGTTACGCACATTCTTCAAGGTTTTTGAAAATCCATAGCATTTAAACGTGTAATAGAAATGTTCTAATTAAGATAAAGTAGCTGACAACTAGAGCATAGTTAAAACGAAATTTTGTATATCAATGATTAATAAATGTTAGAACTTTCTACACAGGTTTTTATAAATTAAAAATATATATTTAAGCCGAAGACTTTTGAAATGTTTGGGAGTAATTTTCACGTATGCATGTATGTATCATTGAGCTCCTGTTACATTGAGTGATACAGCAGAGGAAAGGATAGCACTCCTCTTTCACTTCTCACATCCAGTTCATCAGCAAACCTGGACAGCACCATCAGCAAAAACCCAGTCAGTCCGCTTCTCAGCACCATCAGCGCTATCATTTTAGTCCAAGAGACTGACATTTCTTTTCTCTTCCCTACTCTTCTCCCTTCTTGCAAAGTGATTCCTTACAGTCTGTTTTCCATACAGCAGAGTAAAGTTCTCTGATATTAAAAAAATAATGAAACATTTCATGAAATACGTAAACAGATACAATAGAAATACAAGAGATTATACAAGAAAAATTTTAAACTTTATGGATTTAAATAAATCTAAAAATCATGAATCTAAAAATTTAAAAATCATGTTCGGGTCAATGATAGTATGACACATCGTATCATGAAATCTGTTAAAATATATGTTTCAGAAATAATTTTTAACATAGAAAAACATGTATTAAAAGCAAAAAAAATTAAAATTGCAATAGTTTATACATATTACAAAGTGAAAGAGTAAAGGTAAATTCACCCAATATGCATTTATTATTTTGTCATTTCCCTAGTTAAAATCCTTCATTCTCTTTCCATTGCTCTTACCATAAAATTCAAAATTATTTTCATGTCTCATAAAGACCCATAGACTTCCTCAGCATCTTCTCTGGCCATTCATTGAATTAATTGCTCCAGCTTCTTTGGTCCTTATTCAGTTCCTCAGCCTGCCAATTTTCTTCTTGCCTGAGCTACTTTGTTTTATATTTTAGGTCCATTATTTAGCCTAGTACCTTGCAAATAATAGATGCTCAATGTATACTGACTAAATGAGCACCAGAATGCCATCTCTTTTGGGGTGGTTGTGCATGATAATTAATTTATAATTTTTGTACTTAAAACATTTTCTGAAATGAACATGTGTTTTCTAATTATCAGAAGGAAAAAAATGGCATTCTGGCATTCTACAATTGGAGACCCTGGTAGGTGAAATTCAGCAAATCAGGAGGAACTTAGAAATTAGATTATCACAAGTAGATCAAGGGTCTATACAAGAAAATCAATTCAGTGAGGAATTGCATTCAGGTAGGATGGGTGGAGTGTTGGGTTAAGGGAAGCTGGTCCATCCAGAGTTGTGCTTTCCCATTAATTTATGGCTATTTAATTTAAACTTAAATCAAATTGAATTTAAAATTTAGTTCCTCAGTTACACTAACTATTACTACAAGTGCTTGATAGCCATAAGTAGCTAGTTGCTGCTGTATTGGACAGTACAGATATAGAATATTTCCTTCATTGCAGAAAATATTGTATCACAGAAAGTACAGGATCTAGAATTCTGGGAGTAGATATCAAGGAACAGGAACTCAAGATAGGCAACAAAAGAATGAAGAAAGACTTAGGGGGTGAGGCTGGGCAACGTGTATCTAGACAAGGAATTTAAGTATTGAGCAAGGTGACACAGCTGGAAGATGGCATTCACTCTTCTGTCAAAGCCTTGTTGAAAGTCCTGCAGGGAATTATTTAAGTATAAATAACAACCCAAATTGGTATCTGTGTTAAATTGTGTTCTGTATCCCATTATGTGATAAATGGTTTCGGAAGGTGGGGGGCTATTGAAAAAACTTCATGGGTCAAGAGTGAGATAATTAGTCCATGAAGGATTTTCTCCTAGATTGTATATGGTGGTGGTTGGAATATTGAATGCCTGTCCTCCGTTTCTCATTTCACTGACCCTTCATGCCATTTAAGGTATAAAGGTATGCATCTTGATAATAGTAGTCACACTCCTACTGTGCTTATGTATATTTTAACATCTCGTTTGACATATTAAGAAAATAGGATAAAAGGCAAACAACTAGTGTATTCATACTGAATCAAAGAAAAATAAAATCTAGAATTTCATTGTGTTGAATGATTTTGGATTCCTTAAGCAAATATGACTCAGATTGTAGGTATAATGTGCATTGAAAATACTTGAAGCATGTATATGCATACAGTCCCAAATACCTAGAACGGCATTCACGTACTTTTACAGCACAGAGCTGTTTTGGTTAGACGATTATAATAGCAGCTTACTTATGCTTTTGGTGAGATGGTAAGCTAATGATGTAGCCATTAATTTGAATTTAGCAGACATTTTAAATATAGGTTTCTCTTACAGAGACAAAAGTTGCAATTTAAAGCTCTTTGGTGGTCTAAAAACAGCTTAATTCTGTAGTAGCATGGTAATAAGTACTAATCCAGCTTATACAGTGATTGTAGTATGTCATGTTTGTGAAAGATTGCCCAACTGCTTTCTCTGGGTTTTATGTTAATTTAAAAATATTAAACATAAAACCTTATAACATCTTCATGCTGAGATAAACTGTTCAATTTAACTTGTGCTCAAGCAGCAGCTGTCAGGAATTATCTTGTTCCTAGTGGTTTTTGCTTTCACCTTGTGCCCTTTCCTGCCAGAGACACAGTGTGGGATGGTAAAGCTCACCTTGTTAGGATTTATTGCTTAAATAATACCTGAGGCAAGATGAACATTGGGAGCCTAGGGATTAGCTGCTGATTGAGTTATGTCATTCATTGTATTATACACTTTTTTTTTAATTGATGGAGGACGGCAAAGAAAAAATTGCCTATGAATCTTACCTGCATTTCTTTTGTGGGCATCTTCATCACTTCTTTTTAGGTGTCATTGAGCTGACTATTTGAGGAGTTGCTTATTGTCTAATTTAACTTCCATTTTACAAGCAAAAAAGCAAAGAGAAATGCTTTACTAATGTTGGAGATAATTCCCACAATTTAGAAGTAGTGAGCGCTATTTCAAGATTAGTTATAAAAATAAAATGAGTTTCCTGTTAATGACTGAACAAACTGAAGGAAGTGTTGGTGTGGGCAGTCCCAAATGGGTAATATTATGAAAATCATTGCCATTTTACTTCTGAATGTATTGCATTCTCTCGTTTGAGAGCTTTTATTTGGAAGTCTCAATTTTAGATTTGGATTCCTTGATTGTGGATCAGCTGGTAGGTAGGGTAAGGAGAGGCGGTATGTGGTAGGAGGAGAGTGAAGGGCTTGCTTTAGTTAAACATTTGCTACAGATGTTCCACCCTGAGGATAGTTCTCTTGGAGGAAATGAACAATTGGAGTCTGACTAGAAATACATATATGATGGGTTTACTGTTTATGGAATGTGGCATATTTTTCCCTTCTACTTACTGCCATTTAATGAATATCCTCCCAAATTTGTAGTTTTATAAATGTATAACTTAAAAATTTGCAAGGCTAGATCAGTGAGTTACAATATATCATTTATTTAGATTAATCAAATGTTAACATTTTGCACATTTATTTCTATCTATGAATATTTGAATATTTGTTTTTAGTGGCCTTTGGACCGAACTATTTAAGACTTAGTTGCAGACATCATTACGCTTCACATGTTAATAATTCAACACGTGTCTCCTAAGAATGAGGATATTCTCCTACATAATTGCAGTAAAATCAATACACTTCAATTTAAGATTGATAAAACTTTACAATTTTATATTCAGAGTTTCCCTGTTGTTCTTATATCTTCTACAGCTGTTTTTTATTTTTTTCCCCATTCAGTATCCCATCAAGTATCACACATCGCATTTTGTTTGGGGGTCTTTTTATTTCCCTTTACTCTAGATTTTTTTCCTTTTATGACCTTGACATTTTTGGGAGATCCAGCCCATTTATTTTGCAGAATATTTGTCTGGCTATTTCCTCATGACCAAATTCAGATCAAGCATTTTTGTCAGGAATTGGTGATCTCTATCTTTCTCAGTGTATCACATTGGGAAATACATGATATCCCTTTGGCCCATTATTGTTCATATTAAGTTTGGTCACTTGGGTAAGTTGATGTCTACCAAATTTCTTCATTATAAGGGTACGATTTTTTATAATTAATGAATAGATGGAAGCTGCAGTTAATGAGTTTTTCTTCCTTGTGTGTGAAAAACATTGAGTTTGCTCAGGTCTTAATGATTAACAATGAGTCATTGTTTGGAGTAGTTTGTTATGTTGGGACTGGGGAGTGGGAATAGAGGGGAGTGTATTACTCAACTTGATCCACAAGTTGCCATCCGTTTTATTTTAAGGAAAATATAGATTGACTGAGTTTAAATTTTATTGTTCTCTCTACTAAAGATCAGATTTGTAGATAAGCAAATATTTTCATATTTCAGAATTTTCAATCTAAAATTTAGAAAAGCTAATACTTAGTGGTGGTGGTGGGAATATTTTTGGAAAAAATAGAGGACATTTTCTGAACATGAATTTTCTATTTGCTTTAGTTGAGTACAAATAGACAATTTTAAAAAATGCATCTCCTTGATAAGATTTTTTACTTTAAAACAATAAACCATAACATTAATACAGCAATGTGAGTTTAGAGAGGTGGCTGCTTTTTGGTCTTATGTGCCTTTTGTAGCCCATGAAGAAGACACTTGAATTCCTCTTTATGATGTATGCACTTATTATGTAATCATTCTTCTTATGTGAAGGCTAGTGCTGCAGATCATATAAACACCTGAAGTTAGCCATTTGGCTTGTCAGCAAGGGAGAATTTATAGTAGTTGTAATCATGGTAATAACAAGGATGCTATTTTGTATTTATTAAGTACAGTAAAAAGCGTTTGCAATGTAAGTGGTCCACAACGAATTCGTATCAGTGGTGTAATGAATAGTACTTCGGGCTTAGAAGACTGGGAATCTCTGCTTTGCCACTACTACCAGTGTGATTCTAGAAAAAACCCTTAACCTTCTTGGACCTCATTTTTTAGAATGAGAATTAAAGCTGTAAGGGTCAAATGATGCTATATTATGTTATAAAGGTGACATTCCATCAAAATTGTGCCATCTAAATGTCCTCAGCTGCTCAGGGAATGTAATTTGTCCCTCTTTTGTGTCAACACGTGTTAGCCACCTCATTAGTGAAATATTTCCGGGTTGTCCCAGACAGTTGTCTGTCTGTTCCTCTAGTACTTTGTTCATGCCACTGTTATTGGCAGCATTCATTCTGCAGGCTGTCTTGTTCATCTTTTCTGTTCTTCCTCGCTTGACCCTGGTACCTAGTAGGCATTTATGATAAATGTTTGTGGAATGAGTGAGTAAATAGACACTATTTCATTTATAACCATGGATAGGTAGACTTTCAGTTTCCTTTTTATCCCCCAAAGACAAGGAACCAGGCTTTCTTCATTTTTATCATTTATGTTTTATATAAGAGATATTACAGAGTGTACATATGGTGCCATTAGCAGTCCAGTAATCGAGAAGAAAATATAAAAGAAAAAACCCTACAAATATTGCAGAATATTTAAAAGGGGAGCATAAGAAAACATGCCAAGAGAAAAAGCCCTCACTAGATAAGTCTATTGCATAAATCAAAAGGGTTTATGTCATAACACGAACACGTGCCATTCCTGCTCATATATTGAATTTCAGTAGTTGGTTGCATAAAGAAGTAAAGTGTAATGAAACTGGCAAGCAAAGTATTCCCCAGTCAGCCTTATCTTTGTTCCATTTGTCCTTCAGATGGAGCTTTTCTAGGCTTTTTTCAATAAAATCCATCCAGCTTTTTTTTTTTTTTTTTTTTTTTTTTTTTGCATCTCTCAGTAACTGAGCTGAGAAGACCAATGAGATTCAGGGCTTTTATAGTTCTTAGCAGCTGCTTTTTAAGAGATCAAAACTTAGAATGCTGCTACATGGTATTAAGGCTTAACTCTTGATGTGTCCCTATGGGGGATATGTTTTCCTTGGGGTAGGATGAGGAAAGAGGAGAGAAGGCACAGGATGCCCACTTCAAGTATGCTCGGGGTGGTAACCCTAATTTCCTTGTTTCCTAGGATTCTCTTCGCAAGCTCAGTGCTTAACCTGACTGAACTGGCTGCCCTTCGGCCTGACCTTGGGAAATTGAAAAAGATTCTGTACTTCCATGAGAACCAATTGGTATATCCTGTCAAGAAATGTCAGGAGAGGGATTTCCAATATGGATACAACCAAATTCTCTCATGGTAGGTATAGATTGTATCATTATATTTAGTCGTTTGCCATCTTTTTCCTTATAGTTAGCTTTTAAATCTGGAGACCTCCTGTACACTTATTTTAAAAATACCTTAAATTAGGAGCAAATGTTTAAACATACCTTCCATGGTAGGAATTACTTGTGCCTCTGCAATATGTACATATAAGAGAACAGCTAATCCTTTTATAAAATACATATGTGTTACAATCTAAATGTTGAACTAATTATCTAACTGTATTTTCTGCAACATTCAAAATAGAATCAAAGGGGTGACAGGGACCTTCTTCAGCCCCTGATTCCATCATCTACTGTGTGAGACATACTTTTAGAAAAAGACAGTTAGTCAACTTTTATTTACCAGCTACTTTCCATGTATCCAGCTGAAATCAAAATAGAAATTTACAGAGGAATAAACAAAAATTAAAGCATAATGGAGCAAGGGGTTTTTGTCCTTTTTTTCCTTATTGTTTGTAAGAGAAAACTATGGAAAATGAATCTTTAGGAGGTTTTTTTTCCCCTCTTGAGTCTTCTGAAACTGCATAGCCTTAAAATACCATGACATTTCAAAGGTGATGGTCCTTCTCTACTGTTACTTCAACAAAGTGTATCTCCTGAAGCTTAGTTAATGAAAGAAGTTAATAACAGCTCTGAAACAGCTTTGCTATTGGATCCCATCCACATAACTGCAACACTCAAAGGGAGTCAGTTTGGCAGTGATTGGGTTCAGTTTACTCACCTTTTTTAATAGTTATTAGCAACTGGGATTGATGATGTGTTTAAACAGACTCCCAGCTCTTTTGCAAGTATATTCCATAGTTTCACTGACATAGAAAAACAGCTAGATGGTAATACTTCAGTGTTTTGAGCATTTTGTAAATGTTTTCCTGCAATCATTTTTACAAGCTGCTTCAAATGAAGTAGCAGCGCTATCAAAATAGAGCGGAGCTGCTTCACATCAAATGTCTCATAAAAAAAGCAACCGTTTTAAAATTTCATAATAAAATTAAAATATTTTATATTGAAACAGAGGGGAAAATATGTTTCAAAAACAAAAACAAAATCATTTTGTGCTTTATTAATATGGAAAACATTTGTAATATTCTTTTGGTTTCTTGAATTAGCCTCATTCTTTTCCTCAGATAGTGTGTGTTTATTACCCGTGAGAAATAACTGGGGAAAAAAATTAAGTCTATTTTTCCCTTTATGGGTGGCTTTAAAGTTAATGGAAGTTACACCCACTCATATCAGAGAGGAAATGCATGAAAAAGAATATTTCTGTAAACTATCTTGGAACTTTAATTTGGCATAAACTGGGTTTTTAAGAATATAAGTAGTTGGGTTGAATGCCGTTTGAGGGCAGATGGCTAAAGAAATTTTTAGCTTACTACCCCTCATCTCTCTGTTTCAGAAAAGATTGCTTTGCTCAGAGGGAATGAGACTATAAAAGCTTATATATAATTTTTCAGCATTGCTCTTCTCAAGAGCGTAAACTGATAGACGAGCTTGGAGAGAAAGAAGTGGGCTTGATCATTGGTGGGATTCTTAAGGAGAAAAAAACTGGCTTGCAGTCGTCCAGAGGAAAAATAAGAGTGTCAGAAAGCAGTCCTGTTCAGATTCAGTTTGAAAAGTATGACTCCAGCTTCTTAAAATGTTTCTTTAGTTTTCTTGCTGACTTCTGCTTTTGTTGGCACTGTCAGGTTTCTTTCTTGACTGTGTGACAGTTAAGGACTTCAGAGATGACCGACATAAGCACTCACCTTAAATAGAGGTTTCACTAACCCTCTGACTGATGAACACATGCCATAACTATGTATTATGACCTGTGGGTCACTATTACAATATGTGACATATGGTGAAAACAGACTAGCTGTAAAACATCCTTCAACTTTTGGTATATTATTATATTGGCTTCCTTATTGCTTGATATTGTGTCAGCACTTCTGTGACACTCTCTTGTATTATCCATGTTGTAATCACTGCTAATCCCAAGTTTGCACTAAGTTGCAACTAAAAAAACAAAAAATACTTGTATGGGAAAACAAGTTTGCAGGAGTGGGGGCAGATAGTGGTGGCAGGTCAACATTCCTTTCGTTAGTTTTTCATTCCGCTATGTATTGATAATAGAAACTTTGACTGTCTCAGTAAATGTGAATTAAACTAAACTGAGGACTTGCTGTGGTATTCCTGCTCTATAAGCTCTGTTTATTCATTTGTGTTTTACAGTCTTGTGGGCTTGCATGTCTTCTTTTCAGTTTCCTTGATGTCCTTTACAGGGTGAAATAAGACTAACTGCTTTTTCTATTTGATCTTGTATACCTTCTTATCAAAGCATTTGTATGCATTTTATTGAGATCCAGTGACACTGAGACACTGAATCATGGCTTAAAGCAAAGAGGGTTATTTTAAAAAACAAAACAATGATTTATTAAAATGGTTTTTTGATTCATAAAGGGAACATAGTACATATTCCTGTTTATCCAGCTCACCCATGGTTATCATTTGTGTTCATTGGTTTCCAAGAAAATGTTATAGGCAAATTTGGAAACTATTGACATATTAATGACACATAAACTTTGTTTTTACATTTCCTTCTAACTATGTATTTTAGATTATTTTTAATAAAAAAATACTAAGGAGAGGATCAAGCCTTTGCATCAAAAGCAACAGCGAATATTATATTTCTTTCGTTTAATTCTGAAGGTCCATGGTGTTGTGGTCCTTTATAATACATTATGTAATCAGTAGGACCTAGTGGTACGGATTTCTGGATCCATTTTCACCAACTTCTTCTATTTCTCTGACTACTCCAAATCTATATAATAAAAAAATAAGTTATTTGTAGAGTTTCTATATAATCCTTCCTGTGTAGTCTCAGAACTTTAAAAAACCTAACAGTTTCTTGAAGCAAGGGTTAAAATGAGAAATAGACTTTAACTACATGTTATGAAGGTATGCTCTTAGTGTGAAATAGCTTTATCTGGATTAATCTCCTTGAAGGCAGTGAAAAGTATGGCAAGTGTTCTGTTCTCAGTACTGTGGTGTAAAACGAAGTACATCACTGACATAGAAACCCAACATGGGTAGTTGGGCCACAAAGAAAAAGGTCCTCCTGTACTTGGTGATAATATTGAAAATTCCTGGCATTGCGGAAAAGTACACTGGGTTGGCCAAAAGGTTCCTTCGGTTCTTAAAGTAAAAATGAAAGACATATTTTTCATTTTCACCAAGAACTTTATTGAACAACGTATTCACTGTTTTGTTCCACTACCTTCTGCCGTCTTTCAGGCAGCTTCATAATTCCATCTTCCCAAAGCTTTTTATCTTTTTGAGCATAGAACTGTTGCAGGTGCCTTTTACAGTCTTCCAGGGAATTGAAATTTTTTCCATTAAGAGAATTTTGTAAAGACCGAAATAAATGGAAATCTGAAGGTGCAATGTCTGGTGAATTCGGCGATGAATCAGCTTGATCCCAGTCAAGCTGTAACAGTTTTTGCCTGGTCATCAAAGAAACTCGGTCTTGTGTTATCCTGATGGAAGATTATGCGTTTTCTGTTGACTAATTCTGGACGCTTTTCATCGAGTGCTGCTTTCAGTTGGTCTAATTGGGAGCAGTACTTGTTGGAATTAATCGTTTGGTTTTCCAGAAAAAGCTCACGATAGAGGACTGCCTTCCAATCCCACCAAATACACAACATCACCTTCTCTGGATGAAGACTGGCTTTTGGTGTGGTTGGTGGTGGTTCATTTCGCTTGCCCCACCATCTCTTCTGTTCCACATTATTGTACAGTATCTACTTTTCATCACCCATCACAATTTGTTTTAAAAACGGAACGTTTTCATTACATGTAAGTAGAGAATCGCACGCAGAAATACGGTCAAGAAGGTTTTTTTCCTCTTAACTTACGTGGAACCTAAACACCAGACCGATTCACGTAACCAAGCTGGTGCAAATGATTTTCAACGCTTGATTTGGATATTTTGATTATGTCAGCTATCTCCTGCATGGTGTAATATTGATTGTTCTTAATTAATGTCTCGATTTGATCGCTGTCAACTTTAACTGGTCTACTGGACCATGGAGCATCGTCCAGTGAGAAATCTGCAGCACAAAATTTTGCAGACCCCTTTTGACATGTTCAATCAGTCACAGCACCTTCTCCATACACCACACAAACCTTTTTTTTTTGCGTTTCAGTTGAGTTTTTACCTTTCTTGAAATAATAAAGCATAATATGCTGAAAATGTTGCTTTTTTCTCCCATCTTCAGTATTAACATGGCTACACAGAAATTCACCAATTTTGATTTTTTTTTTTAAAGGCACGCTGATATGACAGCTGTCACAATGCAATCTAACAAAATTATTTCGAATGAAGTTGAAGACAACTAAAGTGCTACTGGAGCCATCTTACGGAAAACACCAAACGGACTTTTTTGGCCAACCCAATACTTTGGTTTGAAGTGTCATAGGATCCCATTAAATCACTTAATTCCTCTCCTGCCTTTCCTCTCTGATGCCAATAATCTACCTTCCCTTGATATAATGCTAATGAAACTAACTTATCTATTAGAGTCATTTTGATAAATACTGGTAGGAAGTGCAGAGTTCTTTGCAAACCCAAGGTGCAGTATAAACTCTGATTAATAAAGAAGTCTTAGGCTTATAAAAATAACTGAACAAGTGTGGGCTCACCATATGCATTTATCCTTTCCCTTTGCAGCCTGGTGGCTGATGTGGTGGTATTCAACTCGGTTTTTAATATGGAGTCATTTCTTACTTCTATTGGAAAATTCATGAAGCTGATTCCTGATCACAGACCCAAAGATCTGGAAAGCGTCATCAGACCCAAGTGCCAAGTTATTTACTTTCCCATCAGGTTTCCTGATGTGAGCAGGTCAGTATGTTTAACTCCATTTTCAATATTGTGTCATAAATTATTTCCCAAATGTGTAAAAATCGGTGATGTTCTTGCCAATTTTGACTTTTCAGCGTAAGCATGATTAGTTAGAGAATCAAGTTCTATTTCGCCATGCTGTGATTTACAAAGATTTTAAATAATCATGTGTCCAACCTGTCACTGAATGGTTAATTCTGATACTGAGTTTTTCCTTTCTTTTCTCTTATTTGTTTGTTTGCCAAAGCAAGGTGCTTTGGCTTTTAACACTTACTGTTTTATTTATTTGTTGTTTTGCTACAGAAGTCATTGTCAAGCATAGGTCTCAACCTTTGTATTCAGCTTATGCCTATTGGTTTATATGTATAATAGTAACTTCTAAGTAAATCAGTGTTAAATTTTACTGCTTAGATTACTTTCATTTCCCATGCTGTTTTTTCTGGGTTTTTTTTCCCCCTTCTCCCAGTTTTTATTATTTATATTATCTTAGTAAAGAGTTAGGTCTTCTATATTGGGTTGCAAATGCACTTAATTGCCATTTCTTTTTCTCAGTCACTAAGGATATTTTTTATTACCCTTATTGCTGGGCCCACCCTGAATCAGCAATGGATGATGTGGCTCAAAGGGAACATTCTAGAATTCCTTTTCACTTTTGATTAAACCTAGCAAAATTGTTTTTACTACCACCAGGAATATTTTCCCCTTGTGAATAGAAAGTTTACTTCAATGGGAATCATACTAGCTGGGGATGCTGCTGTTTTGTAACTGACTGTGTCCTTAAAAAGAGTTCAGGGACACCTGTTTCTTCCCCAGCCTTGAAATGAAGGCAGGAGACAATTTAATATCCACATATGCTATGCAGGAGGTCAGCATTAGTCTCTAGGTTCTGGACTAACTGAGTTCACCCAGATTTTGCTGTGGGGACACCCACTCTTCCACACCCCTAATACTGATTTAAGTGTCTGACTAGTTAATATTGCATTGAAGAAAAATCTGCCTAATACCAAATCAAGCTAGTGAGTCATAAAATTTAAGTTAGAACAACTTGCCTGATCCTTACTTTATGGAGTTCAGAAAACAGAAGGCCGGAGAAGCAGACTGGCTTGTGCTCACACTGCTGATTAGTGTCAGAGACTGTATTAAAATTTAGACTCTATGACTTTTGATTAAATTTTCTGTTAACTATCTAATCTTCCTGTCAG
Organism: Lagenorhynchus albirostris; assembly: GCF_949774975.1. NCBI lineage: Eukaryota > Metazoa > Chordata > Mammalia > Artiodactyla > Delphinidae > Lagenorhynchus > Lagenorhynchus albirostris. Next base: position 85,778,132 of record NC_083100.1, read on the forward strand.
TATAGGTCATTTGTCAAAAATATTTAATGATTTATTTACAGTTTTGAAAACTATAAAGCTAAGTGAAACTAAGATCACAGTTGATTTTTATATATATGTAAATATGTATATAATATGTATTTGTAATATATAATTTTCATATGTGTGATGAGAGAATGTCAACTTCTGAAGAATATGATTGTTATACTTTAGATCTGTGATTAGCTAGAACACAGCTTATACTTTAGATCAGGGGTCCCCAACCCCCGGGCCTGTTAGGAACCGGGCCGCACAGCAGGAGGTGAGTGGCGGGCGAGCAGGCGAAGCTTCATGTGCCGCTCCCCATCGCTCCCCATTGCTCGTAGTACTGCCTGAACCATCCCCTGGTTCGTGGAAAAATTGTCTTCCATGAAACCGGTCCCTAGTGCCAAAAAAGTTGGGGACTGCTGCTTTAGATCATATTTTGAACCTTATTTTTTGACATGCTTTTAAGTTTTTCATATAATAATATATTGTCAAAATGCACATCTGTAAGTGAATAGGTAGTTATAGCACATCTTAATTATTACTGCTATAGAATTCCAAATAAATAGTATGTTTTAAAATGCACTTGCATCTGATATAGTCCTACAACATCCTATGTTTAATACACCTGTGGCAATTGAATAGTTTATTAATTTGGACTGTATTACCATAAATAAATCTAGCTAAATGGAAGAAGGTTAAAAAATATTGTGGCCAAGATAACATTCATAAGCAAGGTCTTAGCCCAGAGTGTTATTTGAATTATTTTCAAATGGTAATTTGCTTTATCTAACCCAAACTCATATAGTGTAAGTAAGTGATTATTTGCATGAATGACAATCATTCTAATGCCTGCAGTCTTAAAAGAGTATTATTTTGTTGAGATGTTGAAAAATATTTAGTAATTCCAAAGGCAAAATAACCAAGGTGATTAAAAATAAAAAAAAATTTTAAACGGTTCTTTCTCTCTCTCAAATTTAATTTAAAAACAAAGCAGCAGAACATATACTTAAATTATTAATATAATGTGCTCTAATAATATATAATATAAGGTATATTAATCAGGGAAGGGAAAAAGCCATATTTCAGCAAAATATTTGAGGATTTATAAAGTTGATAACTGTTAAAACTCAGAGCATGTCTGTCATACAGAAATTCAATATTGGGCTTGTAGTACCTGCTGTACCTATTACCTTCCTCACCCCTCCACTGCCTCATTCTCAAAGACCAGAAAAATAGTAGCAAGAAAGAATATTCACTTGAAAATATTTCATTATATGTATTAAAACATTTTGAAGTGGGAAAGCTCTTAAATACTGTAGTTAGGCATGCACATATTTGAGTCTTGACCGCCACTTACTAGCTCTATGACCTGTGCAAGTGTAATGACCCTGAGCGTAGGTTCTTTAATGGTTATGATTATATTTACCTTATCCCCTCATAGGCATGATGTAGCTATTAAATGAAATAATGTGTGCCAAATGCCCAGCCGAGTGCCTGGCACATAACAGAACCTTAATAAAGTTTAATTCATCTTATTAACTCCTTCATCCCCATTGTTTTATAACCTAGCACATTTATTGCCACCTGAATATAAAGGACAGTCTTCCCCTTTGCCCTCTTTTAACACATGAAAGTAAAGAAATGCTCTGCCAAAGGAACAGCCTAATATAAATAAAGAGGTTCCTTTATATATTCTTTTTATCATCCTGACTCAAGCAGCCTTTTGGCTTCACCAGAACCTGTAGCATCCATTGATGGTAAGGAGCCAGCTCCTTATGTTCATTCTTCTCTTGTCCTAATTTTCCTCCTTCTTTCTCCAGTTTAACTTCCACATTCTGTCATCATACTTCCTTTCTCGTGTGTACTCTCAAATCTTTTGCACCTTTTCTTTCATATTTGATTAGGAGGAAAACCTCCAGCCGTACTTATTAGCCTACTCTAAATTCATGACCCCTAAATCCACATGGACCTGTTGAGCTGCATGGCGAGTGTACCATAATTCCCCTTTTCTAAGTAACTAATCATGCATTTTCCTTTCTTTGTAAGCTTTTAATACCAAATCTTCTGTCTTCCTTCTCAGATCATGACTGAAAAAGATAGACACAATCAGAAGAGAATTCCTATATGCTGCCACCATTACATCTACCCAGTTATGTGCTTCTGGGTGCATATTTTTTTATCTTCACACCTGTAACTATTGATGGATTGACCTTACTTCTGACTAAGGCCCTGTTTCCACTTCTTTGCTGGAGCCCATCCGTCTTGCATACCTAAAAATTATTTTTCTAGCAAATTTTTTTTCTCTGATCTGCGTCATCCATTTTCCTCTTTTCTGGATGGTTCCTATTAGCATACAAAAAATGCTATTTGCTTTACATCTTTAAAATATTCTCTCTTGATTCCACTTCATCCTCTGCTACTACCTCATTTCTTTATTTCTCTTAGTAGCAAAACCTCTTGAAAGAGTTGTTTACACTTGTTTCCAATTTCATTCCCATTTTTCTTTCTTCAAGCTACTCCACTGAGACTGTTTTTGTCGAGGTCCCTGATGACTTCCATGCCTCTAAATCCTGTTGTCAGTTCTCAGTCCTCATCTTACGTCACACATCAGCAGCATTGGGCACACCGTGACACAGTCTTCAAGCTGGCTTCCAGGACACAGGTGCTGCTTCTCAGGAGTGTTGCCGGTTTCTCTTTATGACCTTGATCTTTAGCTTTGGACTGGCCTTTCCCACTCTTGACCCTTAAGGGGTTAGTGGAGGAAGAGCCCAGGATTGAAATGAGAAGAAAAGATAAAAGAGTCAGGAGGTCATCAATGAGAGAATTATCCTGTGGAATAAAGGGAAGAGAGTTTTAAGGAGATGATTGGTAGTGAATTCAGAGGAGTGAGGTTAAATAAAGTGATGACTAAAATTATCCTTGAATTCAACAATTAAAGGGTCAGTGGTGCCCCACCCTGCATTCTGTTAACTCACAAAAAAGTTTCATATGTTTTTTTCTGGTAGGGAGAGAAACAACCTTCAAGTCTAGGTGAGATCTCTTTTTCTTTCTCTTTCTCTTTCTCTTTCTTTCTCTTTCTCTTTCTCTCTCTGTCTCTCTCCCTCTCCCTCTCCCTCCCTCTCCCTCTCCCTCTCCCTCCCTCTCCCTCTCCCTCTCCCTCTCCCTCTCCCTCCCCCTCTCCCTCCCCCTCTCCCTCTCTCTCTCTCTCTCTCTCTCTCTCTCTCTCTCTCTCTCTCTCTCTCTCTCACACACACACACACACACACACACACACACACACACACACACACACAGAGGCTCTGCTCCATATTTTAAAGATGAAGGCATCAAGGCCCAGAGAAGTTAAGTGTCTTCTGGTAATCACACAGCTAGATATAGACAGAGCAGAAACTGGAACTCCTATCTCAGAATCTCCATCGAGTGCTCAGCTCACCACTTATTGTGAATGCAGTTTCAGAGGTCTTGATTATCTGATTTTTCAGCTGACAGCAGATTAGCAGCATCAAATTGGGGGTGCGATAAAGGCAGGCTCACTGACAGCAGTGAAAAGTGACAGCTGACTGACAGCTTGACAACAAGGGAGGAGAGAGATAAACTGTTTAAAAAAATACATGAGAAGTGAAAAAGCATGGCAGCCTGGAGCCATTCTAGGGCAGTACAGGCAACTCTACACATGGATGAACCCCTGCAGACATTCCTCCATGATTGTACAGCTTGTACATCAAATGGATAACTGTGATTTATTAAGAAAGATTAAATGGTAGCCAGTAAATTCTCTTTAAGAATATAGGGAAATTCATAACCCACTTTTGGCAGAAATTATAAATGACAGCAAATGGAGCTAAATGTCATGCCTTACTCTAGGATGTACATGAACCATGTTCACCTAAAGGAAGATAATAAACATCTAACCCTTTTTCATGCAGTTGCAATGTCTGTAAGCTTAGGTGACCAGGGAACATTTCAGTAAGACACCTTTTTTGGATTTTTCTGACTGGAGCCTTTTCATGTACCGTATCTCCGTTTGCTGCTAGGGTGTATATATATTGGCTCCTTCAGCACTGAAGGCATCCAAGCCTGCCAGATGATCGGTAGTCAACAAAACAGATTTTGTAATATTAATACCATGTCTTAGTCCTTTTAGTCTGCTATAAAAAATACCATAGATTGGGGGGCTAATAAACAACAGAAATTTATTTCTCACAGTTCTGGAGGCTGGGAAGTCTAAGATCAAGGCAGATTTGATGTCTGGTGAAGGCCTGCTTTCTGATTCATAGATGGCTGTCTTCCTACTGTGTCCTTATGTGGTACAAAGGGCAAGGGAGCTCTCTGAGCTGTCTTTCATAAGGGCACTAATCCCATTCATGAGGGCTCCACCCTCATGACCTCATCACCTCCCAAAGCCCCCATCTCTTAAAAGCATTATATTGGGAGTCAGGATTTCAACATATGAATTTTGAAGAAATACAGATATTCAGTTTGCAGCATACCAAAAGATAAATGTGATCTCAAGACTTAGTGGGATGAGACTCACTACTGGAATGTACTGAAGAGGATGACTATTTTGTGTTAAAGGATATAGATTAGATTGAAAATGAAGGAATTTTTACTGTGCGTTTCAAGAAGGCAAATTTCACATAGAGTTCCATGGTGCTGATGGTGTGTGATGGAGAGGAAAAAAGGGAGCAATTCTGCAGCTTACTGAGCTAGATGTTGACTAGAGGAAGCCAATATTTTCCTACTCTAGATCATGCAACTGTCATAAAGGCAAAGCCTAGTAGAACTAGGGAATTTTATATATCCAGACCTTTGCACAGGTCTCAGTCTTATGAAATCGGAACATCTGAGGAATTTGCAACTTGCTTTCTGACAATGTCATCTTTAGAAGGTAGAGCTAACCATAACAGCTAACCTTCCTGAGTCTTATTTTAGCCCAGCATTATGCTAAGCATATTATACATATTTTAGCATTTTATTCTTCCAACAATTCTAAAAGATATTTTCCATTTATAGTTGAAGAAACCCAGCCATACAAATATAAGTAGCTTTTTGCCTAGACTCATATAGATAGTAAAGGTATAGGTAGAAATCAAACACATTTTTTACCCTATTTTAGAACCCAACCTCTTGAAAGTCTTTCTATACTGCCTGTCCCGAAAAGAGGTTTTGGACCCTAGTACGTGACTTTGGCCAGTGAAGAACAAATGATTTATAAAAGAGAATTGATGGAAATGTTGAGCGAAAGGGAACATGTCATGGTAATGTTATGAAAGAAAGGACACAAGGTCTTAGAAAACAGACTTTCAAAAGATTGAAGTTTTGAAAAAGAGGACACCTGAAAAGGAATGAGCAATTTAAAAAAATATATTTGTTGAGCGTCCTAATGGAGAACTGTCTGTGGAGCCGAAAGCCCTAGTGTGAATCCTGGCCCTGTCGCTTTCTATCCAGTAAGCTCAGAATAGAACCTCAACCCAAGTCCAGTTAACTCCTTATGAAAAAGAGATCATGCTTTTCTTGACTTAAGGAAGAATGAACAATTTTAAGAAAGAATTCTCATAGTCAAATTGAAAATTTGCTTAAAGAAGCAGAATAGGAAGAATATGTCAAAGAAACAGCTGTAGACTCACACCATTATTTCATGTATAAGAAAAGTATTTTATTTTATTTATTTATTTATTTATTTGTTTATTTTGCGGTACGCGGGCCTCTCACTGTTGTGGCCTCTCCCGTTGCGGAGCACAGGCTCCAGACGCGCAGGCCCAGCGGCCATGGCTCACGGGCCCAGCCGCTCCGCGGCTTGTGGTATCCTCCCGGACCGGGGCATGAACCCGTGTCCCCTGCATCGGCAGGCAGACTCTCAACCACTGCGCCACCAGGGAAGCCCTATTTTATTTTTTCAATTTCTAGGTATCTTGTCATTTATCCAAACTCTCTTCTCTTACAAGTTAGCTTATAGCATGACACCTGTCTTACAGGACAGTCCCCGATCCATCATATTAGATTAAAAGGATGTAGCTGACTACATACATCTGCACAGCATCGGACTTCTTCCATCTGTCTCTCTTGTAAGATTTGGTGCTGAGGGCATATCCATGATTTTTATGTAACTAGATAATCTCCACCCCCAACAAACTGGACCACATAAGAATGAATTGTAGAAATACAGTGAATTACAAAGTGGCATCCCTTATCCTTGAAAAGGATCATGTTTTCTGGAGGAATTCCATCAGGGAGCTTCAAAGTGGATATCATCTGCTTCAAATAGCATTCAGTTGGATTTAAGGTGAAGAGAGATAAATGCTCAGGCTGTCAAGGCCTGATACTTGTATATGTTTGTCATTTGCCTGCCTCCTCTGTCCCATTATTTTGTGAAAAATGAGTTTAATTTTTTTATTATGGTTACACATAATTAACTTAAAAAGATCAAACGTATGTGTTTCCAGTGGAGGCCTTAAAAAAATCATTCATTTATTTTTATTTTTTCATGAGGGAATGAATATACTGTATCCTTGGGAGCTGAAGTTTGGACTTGGAGCTAATAGAAGCGTGTATACTTTGGGTTGAGAAATATGTCCTTATCTGGGTTTCAGGTCCAATTCAGTCAACACAGAGAACATCAAGTATCAACCTCATTGTGATTATTAAGAAAAAATTTCATATGTTTCTGTGACCATTTCATTATATATATATTCCTATTTTCCATAATATTGGATTGTCAGAGTTGCAATAGAGTATAAAAGAGTGGATTTTTTTTTTTTTTTTTTGCGGTACACGGGCTTCTCACTGTTGTGGCCTCTCCCGTCGCGGAGCACAGGCTCCAGATGCACAGGCTCAGCGGCCATGGCTCACGGGCCTAGCCGTTCCGTGGCATGTGGGAGCTTCCCGGACCGGATCCCGAACCCGTGTCCCCTGCATCGGCAGGCGGACTCTCAACCACTGCGCCACCAGGGAAGGCCAAAAGAGTGGATTTTACCTGTGAGTTTCCTCATTTCATAGATTTTTACTTCCTGGGAAGAGGGGTTATATGAAGAGCATCTCTGCTTGCCTCCTTCTTACATTTTTTTTTTTTACATCTTTATTGGAGTATAATTGCTTTACAATGGTGTGTTAGTTTCTGCTTTATAACAAAGTGAATCAGTTATACATATACATATGTTCCCATATCTCTTCCCTCTTGCGTCTCCCTCCCTCCCACCCTGCTTATCCCACCCCTCCAGGCGGTCACAAAGCACCAAGCTGATCTCCCTGTGCTATGCAGCTGCTCCCCACTAGCTATCTACCTTACGTTTGGTAGTGTATATATGTCTCGCTTTGTCACAGATCACCCTTCCCCTTCCCCATATCCTCAAGTCCATTGTCTAGTAGGTCTGTGTCTTTATTCCTGTCTTACCCCTAGATTCTTCATGACATTTTTTTTCAAATTCCATATATATGTGTTAGCATATGATATTTGTCTTTCTCTTTCTGACTTACTTCACTCTGTATGACAGACTCTAGGTCTATCCACCTCATTACAAATAGCTCAATTTCGTTTCCTTTTATGGCTGAGTAATATTCCATTGTATATATGTGCCCCATCTTCTTTATCCATTCATCCAATGATGGACACTTAGGTTGTTTCCATCTCTGGGCTATTGTAAATAGAGCTGCAATGAACATTTTGGTACATGACTCTTTTGGAATTATAGTTTTCTCAGGGTATATGCCCAGTAGTGGGATTGCTGGGTCATATGGTAGTTCTATTTGTAATTTTTTAAGGAACCTCCATACTGTTCTCCATAGTGGCTATACCAATTCACATTCCCACCAGCAGTACAAGAGTGTTCCCTTTTCTCCACACCCTCTCCAGCATTTATTGTTTCTAGATTTTTTGATGATGGCCATTCTGACTGGTGTGAGATGATATCTCATTTTAGTTTTGATTTGCATTTCTCTAATGATTAATGATGTTGAGCATTCTTTCATGTGTTTGTTGGCAGTCTGTATATCTTCTTTGGGGAAATGTCTGTTTAGGTCTTCTGCCCATTTTTGGATTGGGCTGTTTGTATTTTTGTTATTGAGCTGCATGAGCTGCTTGTAAATTTTAGAGATTAATTCTTTGTCAGTTGCTTCATTTGCAAATATTTTCTCCCATTCTGAGGTTGTCTTTTTGTTTTGTTTATGGTTTCCTTTGCTGTGCAAAAGCTTTGAAGTTTCATTAGGTCCCATTTGTTTATTTTTGTTTTTATTTCCATTTCTCTAGGAGGTGGGATCTTGCTGTGATTTATGTCATAGAGTGTTCTGCCTATGTTTTCCTCTAAGAGTTTGATAGTTTCTGGCCTTACATTTAGGTCTTTAATCCATTTTGAGCTTATTTTTGTGTATGGTATTAGGGAGTGATCTAATCTCATACTTTTACATGTACCTGTCCAGTTTTCCCAGCACCTTATTGAAGAGGCTGTCCTTTCTCCACTGTACATTCCTGCCTCCTTTATCAAAGATAAGGTGACCATATATGCGTGGGTTTATCTCTGGGCTTTCTATCCTGTTCCATTAATATATCTTTCTGTTTTTGTGCCAGTACCATACTGTCTTGATTCCTTTCGCTTTGTAGTATAGTCTGAAGTCAGGGAGCCTGATTCCTCCAGCTCCATTTTTCTTTCTCAAGATTGCTTTGGCTATTCGGGGTCTTTTGTGTTTCCATACAAATTGTGAAATTTTTTGTTCTAGTTCTGTGAAAAATGCCAGTGATAGTTTGATAGGGATTGCATTGAATCTGTAGATTGCTTTGGGTGGTATAGTCATTTTCACAATGTTGATTCTTCGAATCCCGGAACATGGTATATCTCTCCATCTGTCTCCATCTTTAATTTCTTTCATCAGTGTCTTATAATTTTCTGCGTACAGGTCTTTTGTCTCCTTAGGTAGGTTTATTCCTAGATATTTTATTCTTTTTGTTGTAATGGTAAATGGGAGTGTTTTCTTGATTTCACTTTCAGATTTTTCATCATTAGTCTATAGGAATGCCAGAGATTTCTGTGCATTAATTTTGTATCCTGCTACTTTACCAAATTCATTGATTAGCTCTAGTAGTTTTCTGGTAGCATCTTTAGGATTTTCTATGTATAGTATCATGTCATCTGCAAACAGTGACAGCTTTACTTCTTCTTTTCCAATTTGGATTCCTTTTATTTCCTTTTCTTCTCTGATTGCTGTGGCTAAAACTTCCAAAACTATGTTGAATAAGAGTGATTTTTGACAGCAAAGGAGAGAGGAGAACAATGTTGGTCATTTGAAGTAATCTCATTTACTGAAACTTTAAGAATTTCTCTGAACATTTCTCTCCACCTTTTTCCATGTAGCTAAGATATGAAGCCAAACAGAGGTTTATGGACTTTGCCTATTTTAGAAACAAAAAAAGGAGAATTTTTAAAACAGTGTGAAAATTTTAAATGAAAACTCGCAGGCTGTGCAAACAAAGGCAAGGAGCCTAAGGGCTTTTTGAAGAATTCTTATTAAAGAAAACACTATTTTACATTGCAAAGCAGATGTGTCAGAAAACAACAGCAGATCTGTAATTTGAGAATCTGTAGATTGATAAGACTGAAGGCAGCCCCCATGGCTCCCCACTGAAAACTTTCTGTTTTCTGTAGTCAAGAGTTCTGCTTCTGGGGGGGTTGCCAGAAGCACCTTAATCTTCTTACCACATGTGGTCATATTTCTCAGATATTTTGAGAAAGTATCAGTGTTAGAGTATTAGTAAAACTACCACCTTTGCTATATGAAGTAATGAAGTGTGGGTACTGTCTTCTTTAATATTAATCTAGGTCTGAAGTAGAAGAAGAAAAGTTTGGGTTTTATAAATTTAAACATCTCCATATTTGCTAACAATTATTTTGGTTCTCCAAAATGAATGTAAAAATGTGTTTCTTTTTGAATGTCATTTAAAAATTTTTTTTATAGAATCAGTGTACTTAAAAACTTTTGATAAATCATTCCAATGTTTAACACCACTCACTGTCAAGAAATCTCCTTTGTATCTAATGCAAATCTTTCATGCTGTGATTGTATTGTAACCATCTTCCTCTTACTCCCCTTAAGAGAAGAGAGTTTGGTTTCAGCATATATATACCATCCCTCTGTTGGTCTGAAGTTACATAGAACGAACTTTTGCTTTTTCAAATGTACTTTTTAAAGAAATTATTATCCATGTTAATGCCTAATTATAACAGATTTCTGCTCTCATCAACTTAGGTAATAATAGTAACGTCACTCAAAAAAGCACTCTGAATTCAGCAGCAACAACAAAAGCCTATCCTTTTGTTATAGGATGATTTACCCCTGTTCTCCTCACGTATAGAGAACACTTGAGTTGATTTTACATCAGAGATTTGATGTACATTTTTTTAGGTCCTTGTAGTCCTGTCCTAAGAGATTTGGGAGGTCAGAAGCAAAGGTCACAGATCACAGGGTAGAGAAATAACTAAAAATCCAAGAATGTTCTCAGGGATTGCATCATCAACCCAAAGGGAGTCATGGAGCAGGGCTGCCGCAAAATAGAGATGAATGTCATGCGACAAACTCAAACCACAGCAAAAGGTCTGCTTAGGCTTTCTTTCCCTCTTCAGGCTCAAAGGGCATCGCCAAGCTTCCCATAGCACAGTGAACGATCATTAGTGTAAAGCCATCAAGGCAAGAACGAGTTACGTTATATACTCTTGTTTATTACAGGAGGGCTATATGCAATGCATATTATTTAGAAAGATTTCAAGTAAATGACTTTGATGTTTAAAGGATCAAACTTTGGTTATCTTTCTAAAAATCACTTATTCAAATCATTCCATTCCAGGTAGTGTTGAATAAAAATTGGTAGTCAGCAGTATGGTGTACTGGGATTCTTGTTTGGCTTGTTACCACTTGCTGCCACTGTTCAGCCTAGAATACATTACTTAACCTCCCAGAGCTTCAGTTTTACCGTCTGTAAAATGGAAATTGAAATAGTACCTGTATCTTTGGCTTATTAGGAGGAGGGAAACAATTACTACCATATGCTGACTGAGCTCAGTGCCTACAACCTAATAAGTGTTACGTAAATGTTAGTGGTTTTATTATGATTCCCATCATCACCATTGTGGTTTTCAGTTGACAGGATTTTTGACAGGTCGCCCATTCAGTATGACTCCAAGCTGAAAAGTAAGGGGGGACAAAATTCTGAAAACCCTAGTAATTTTATAGAATACCTGAGGATCTAAAGTTTACTACTAATTCAAATAAACGTAGGGACTGTCTTATATCTTGTCAGTCCCCATCACACCAGCCAAATGCAATACTTTAGCAGTGTGAGTACACAAGAGGAAAAGTCACATGTGCCGCTGTCCACATCTGCCTGGCACCTATAAAACATATGCATTCCTTGTGGTACTGGTGTGTGGAATGGTGAGTGGGTACAGAAGTCATTTTAGTACAGTGTTCTTGTAAAGAATGTTGGGGGTGTTTTAGAAAACTTTCCATTAAAAAATAAACAGCTTGGAATGTACCATTCAACAGTAAGCTACCGGAATAATCTCTCACCCAGAATGGCTTATTCCCTAAGAAATTCCAGTCAAAAAACTTTATGGGCTTCCCTGGTGGCGCAGTGGTTGAGAGTCCGCCAGCCGATGCAGGGGACACGGGTTCGTGCCCCGGTCTGGTAAGATCCCACGTGCCGCGGAGCGGCTAGGCCCGTGAGCCATGGCCGCTGAGCCTGTGCGTCCGGAGCCTGTGCTCCGCAACGGGAGAGGCCACAACAGTGAGAGGCCCCCGTACTGCAAAAAATAAATAAATAAACTTTATTATATAGGAAATTCTTTAAAAATGGGCTTCAAAATAATTAGATACAATAAAATATACTTAACAGTAATTTAATTCTTTGAGATTTTATTCATCCCGTTGTTCACCCATCATTTATTAAAAGCTTGCTATTTGCTTACCTCTGAAATGGGTATAATAACACACAGTCTGCGAACTAAAAGGGTTAATGAGCCTGGTAGTATATTATAGGCTCAAGAGTATGGCAGATTATTACCATGAGATTGGTCATCTGTGAACAAAGCTCACCTTGAAATATCGTCTAAAAGTGGATGGTTGAGAGACGTTTGGAGCCCCCAAGTCCAATCAGTCTTACTGGGCACTTAGCTACAGGAAAAATATGATTGACTGGAAAAGACAGCAATGGCTTAACAAAAGAATGTGTTAACAGAAGGGCTGCAATCTGCATGAAATGTAGAATACGTGGAAACACAAGATTCAAGAACCAGAAGCAAAGGAGAAGAGATGCTGAATCCAGAAGATGAGTCACAACAGAAGTACACTCTCTTAAAGAGCAGAGAAAATTCACCAGAATTTACCATGGCATCATTAAGATATCATCTCTACTAATCCAACTCCCTTTGCTCTGATTCCACAATCGCCAAGCAATATTCTGTTTATTACTACATCCTTCCTAGTAACTTAATTCCAGAAACTGTAATCCTAAATGTCAGAAACAAATATCTGGATATTGGAAGGGCATATTCTCTGGAGATCAATAAATTGTGGCTTTTAATAATTAAAAAAAGCCTGTGTGGTAAATACAAGGTATTCTGGGATATAAGGATGTATAAGACAAGATCCTTAATTGTAAGAGCTTTGTAGAAATGATAGGCATAGTCAGGTGACTCCAAGTATAAGGTAGAAAAAAAAATGAGTGCTTTTTATGGCATCTGAGCTGGGCATTAAAGACTGACTAAACTTTGGGCATAATAATGACAGCATCATTTATCAAGTGCCTTTTCTGAGCATACACTTTATGTATATTATTTCCAGTCTTTACTAACCACCTGCAAGCTAGGTACTATTATGCTCATTTTGCAAGTGAGAAAGAGGTTCCGAAGTTAAGTTAAGCTTGCCCGAAATCCTGTAGCTACCCAAACTGTCTGGCTCCAATTTGCTGCTTCCGTTAATGCCGTGTTATTTCTGGCCATGAGGGAAAGTGGGGGTGAGATAGAGTGAGTACGAGGGCACATTATGAAGAGAGAGAGAGTAGTTGCAACCAGATTTGTGGCAGTGAATGATCATTGCACCTAGAAGAGAATAACTACCTTTGTCTTAATTGGGTGAAGAGGTGGTAAGACTAGAAATGGGAATTAAGGCCAAGGAATTTGGACTTTAGCCTATAAGCATTTGCGAGCCATGGCTAGATTATAAAATGGGGGATTTGATATTGACAAATGAATATCAATGGGGTAAGAAACAGGAAGCAGAGAAACAAGTTAAAAAACTACTAGAATACATTATTAAAGATGAACTAGGGAGGTGGCTTATGGATGAAAAGGAGGAAATACACATAATTACACTGGTTGTAGACTTGGCAAGTTGGTGGGGTAACTTACTTGATACAGGAGTGGTCAGGGATAATCTTGAAGTATTGACCATAGTGACTGGGAGAATACCCGTTCTGCTGGAATTGAGAAATAGATTGTTTATCTGAAGATGGTGAATTCAGAGTGTTATATGTTGAGCTGGAGGTGTTGGCGGGTCATTTAGATGGAGCTGACCAGCAGGAAGTATCCTCTCTTACCTCTGTGTCATCATTAAGAACCTTGTGTGATTTGTTACATTGACCCACTTTTCTAGATGTTTCACTCCTTCCTTTGACATACTTGATACAGGTCAAGTTTATTTTTGATAAGTCCAAGATATGTATTTCTTGTCATTTGTTACTGTCTTATGAAAACCAGGTACAGAATTTGTAAACATCAGATCTCCTGATCTCTTTCATTTCTGGATAAGCAGGAGTTTATTGACTTAATTTTCCCTTTGTCTTCTCAGAATTCAATAACTAAATCACTTTCAGTTCCTTTGGACAAGGAATCCTGAGATCAAGTACTGTATGATGATGTGTGGCATAGTGCCTAAGAAAATTGACTATGATATCAGAGCTATGTCGTAGTACCACCTCTTCTGCTAACCAGCTGGCTGATGTTGAGAAAGTTGTTTGACCTCTCCCACCTCATTTATTTTCTCTCATCTGTAAAACAGGGGGAGTATTAGCAGTCTCATTGGGTTGCTGTGAGAATTAAATGAGGTACTGTATGTAAGGTACTTGTGAAATGCTTGAGGTACAATGAGCCTTAAATAAATGGTAGTTGTTGTTGTTATTGGCTTTAATTTGTGTGTCCTCACCATGTCTTTAGTGCTTTCATTAACCTATACATAATTTCTTTAATTTTCTGTAGAGCCAGAACTGTGCCCCCAGTTGTGGTCCAGTATTGCTTCAGTAAATTTAGGAGCATCAGATGATTTTGCTTGTCAACACCCACCCCCCAGCCGCCTTTTTTTTTAAGCCAGCGTTGCTTGCTCTAGTACTGACTTATCTTTACCATGCTGGACTGAGTACCAAAATTCTACTTAGAAGTATTGCTAAGAATATTATATCCAAGTAATATTTTATGCGTGTGCTCTTGTCATGTGTGTTGTGGGTCTTCTGTACTTTTGACTTAATATGAGGTGAATCACAGACCTTTCTCACATCTAATAAGGTTTGTATTGTTACCTGCTATCTACAGACTTCTCTGAGTGATTAGAAATTATAAGCTTTCCTTAAGTTTGGTTGTTTTTGTTCTTACTATATTTGGCTCAATGTTGCCTACAAATTTATTTTTATTAATAAGTGTTTCTGTGCAACTAGTTCTTAATAATTGTCACTTTTTCTTTTGGATGATTCCAGTTTTGTGTATCAGTACTATTAAATATGGAACTTTAAAAATTTTTTGCAAATCTAATAGTGAGAATTTAATATAGGAAATCTAGTTATAATTTTCTTTAATTAAAAGTAAGCTCATTAGTTGCACAAATACCTGCCTCTCTTTCAGTTTTACCTATTATTCTAAACTGAAAAATCTTGGTGCTGTTCCTTAGGTACCACGAAATGAGAATGGTGGAAGTTGTTTCCTTAATTTCCCCCTTGGCCATACACTAAAATTCATATGTACGTTCTTAGTGGGTCCCAATAGAGGAAGTATCACTTTGGCATTTCTTCTCTCCTCTACGGTATATTTTTGTGTATCCATAGAAATATCTTCCTTGTTCAAAATTCAATCTCCAGTCCAGTACTTCCTCCCATCAGCTAAGTCTAAGTTCATGGATATGACTGGCAACTGTAAGTTAATTTACATGTAGAGAACTGATTTATCTGTTTGCGACACCCATCTCAGTCCAACCGTGTGTACATCTGCTCTATTAAATATCAACTGATGTCCTGAGCAGACCAAGTGATTCTGTAGAGAGAGGGAGGGTCTATTCAAAGCTACCACATTTCATGTTATAATACCAAAACTCATTTTATAATACCGAATGTGAAATTACTTGTTATAATTATTTTCCACTAATTGAAGAGGGAGCTTCTGTCTCAGCCCGTGAGAATGGATTTGAAAGGACATAAGCAAGAGACAATGGGAAAGTAGAATATCCAGGATTAAGTGATGAGTTCCGTTGAAAATAGAAGACAAGGGAGAGAATGAACGAAAAAAATTCATAGGTTTTAAAATTATTGGGCTATTAACTGAAATAGAAAAATCAGAGAAAAATGTCAACCACATTTCTATTGTGGACAAATTTGTTTTATTTTCCGTTTTAGGCAGTTGATATTTTTACGAAAAAATAGAACTAGAACTTTCCAGAACTGGAAGAGTATCTAAGAAATAGAAACTTTAGAAATCTTCTAGTCCAATTCCTTCATTTAATAGCTGGGAAAACTGCAGCAGAGAGGTTTTTACCTGAAGTTAAGATTGCAACACAGTCACAATTTGGACACCACTTGCAAAAATTCATGAGATGGTTAGAAATGCGCGACCAGGGTTGTTCATTGTGTTAGTAATATTAGTAGGATAGGATTAATCAGCATTGATAACATAGAGCAATTTCATCAGGAGTAAATGTTATGCAGAAATATCTTAGAGGAACTGGGCTTCTCATAAAAAACTTATTCTGGGGCTTGCCTGGTGGCGCAGTGGTTGAGAGTCCGCCTGCGTGTCCGGAGCCTGTGCTTCGCAACGGGAGAGGCCACAACAGTGAGAGGCCCACATACCGCAAAAAACAAAACAAAACTTATTCTGGGAGTGAGGAATAGGAGTTTCCAGCATTTAAAACTCAGAACGTAAAAATGATTTTGATCATCTCTTTTTTCTGGGACTTGGTATCCAAAATTCTGAAAGAACCAATATTATACACAACTGTCAATTTTTTATACTTCTCTTTGTAAATTTTGTATAAATTACTTACCCTGTATGATTAGAAACTTTTCCTATGCATTCCCTCCATGTCTTTCTCCAGAGGATATTGAAAATGTCCATTGCGTGATAGTTTTGGTGATATGCCTGTCCTGCCTCTTCCTTAGGGCTATCAGATGACTCCTCCTTTTGTCTTTGAGTCCTGTTTGGGTAGCTGGCTGATGCTTCTTGGGGTTAGCTGATGGATTAGTGCAGAGGACATCACAGTGGGAGTTGGAGGTTGGGGAGGAGTCTCATGTATTATAGCAGGACATGGTGCAGAGGAAAACAAAGTTGTGAGTCACACCTGGGTGGTTTCAGTCTTGGCTCAGCCACTTTCTAGATGTGCAGCTTGGTCAAATTATGTCACCCTTTCTGACCTTTAGTTTCCCTAACATTAAGTCTTAGAGTTGAAGTGAGGGTTAAGTGAGAGAGAATATAGATACAGTGTTTTACCCAGAGCACGGGGGTATATATTCTGTGTGCATCCTCCCTGCTCTTACCCTGTATAAAATCAAATTTGCTACTCTGTTATACTTCATCAATTTTAGTTGCCACTCACAGACATCTGAATTGACCTCTTTGTGTTGCTACCTCAATTTCTGGTGCGTTTGGTGATTATTAAAGAATATAAAGTTTAATTTGCTCTCCTGTGGATAATCCACACACCACTATAATGTTGAGTTGATTTTTTCCCATCTATTCTCATGACTAACTTAGTTCACTAAAATAACTTTATAAAATGTAAGTCCTTAGTTACGACATTTAAAGTACTCGGGCTATCCAGCACCCTTTCCTGCTTGCTTATAGGTATTTTTTACCTGTTCTGTTTATTTTTTATTCTTCTTTCGTCTGTCTTTGTTATGTGTTCTTTACAGCTGTTTTTCAGGGGTTAACACTTGTGGAACAAGGCTGTTATAATCAGTAAAAGTTGGTGGAGCTACATCTTACCCTTTAGACAGAGAATCTAGTGTTCACATCATTATATGCAATTGCTGAGTCCTTGGCTTTGATTGAAAGCTTGTTTCTGCTCCTGCTCTCAGGTGTTTCTTTTACATCTCGTGAATGTTCAGGTTGGTTGAGGGTGCCATACTTCCACTTGAAGGTAGATAAGTAAGCATCGGTATCGTAATGGGTAATTGGTTATTTTCTGAACAGAGAAGGTATGGCTCAGATGTATGTGGCAGGGAAAAGCTAGCATGAGCTTCTATAGTTTACTGAAGACAAATCTGTAGCACAGATAATATACCCAGAGCTAACTATAAATTAAATTTAACTATAAATTAAAAAACATCTTAGATACAGAATTATTGTTTCTGGCTGAAATTCTTCTTGTCACTACAAAAAAAGATTGCATCAGAATTGCAGCCCTTCAGAAATATCATCCTCAGGTGATAAAGTCTTTTCCTCTCTCGGCTGATGAAGCATCACCCCTTGAAACATGTATTTGGGATCTCATTATGTGTCCTGTATCAGTAATGTATGTTGATATGCAAGCCCTCAAATAATGTGAATTTTTTTCCCCCTTAAGAAAAAAAAAGCCAAGTGACAATTATAATCAGGTTGGTAAGATGTAGCCTCAAGTAGTGTTTTCATCATTGGTTGCACATTAGAATCACCTGGGGAGCTTTAAAAAAAATTCCTGATGTTCAGATCAATGAAATCAGTCTTTGGGGTTGGAACCCAAGTATTAGCATTTTTCTTAAAGTTCCTCAGGTTATTCCATTGTACAGCCAATGTTGAGAACCACTGACCAAAAGCATCGCTACTAAATAACAATCATCTGTGGAAGGGTCATGTACCTGCAGGATCCCCTTCTAGTTGCACCCTTTTTAGTATTGTGAAAATGTACGTTCCTGTCTACAAGGGTCCTCAGGCAATCCGTAGTGAAAATTCAGTATCTTCAATGATAGCGAATTTGTGTAATTCCCTGGCTGTCCTGATGAGAATTAAGAAAATGTTAAAAAATGTATTTATCCTTGATCTCTTTCTCCCCAAGTGTTGGCACTCCTCCATTTCCCATTGACTTAACGTTCAATTTTTCTCTTCACTGTTTTTCTTGGGTGACATTGGGAATTTTTACCATCTGATGAAGGCAGATGTATTTTCAAATAAAAATGTCTTAAGCATTTGTTCTTCCTACTACTCCTTTCTTTGGCAGAATATTCATATAGTTGATAAATAGTTTGCTTTCTTTAAATACCTTTTCATATAATCTTTGTAGCATGTTTCATGGGTATTTTAACCTACTTTTATGGTTTTCCATGAAATAAGGTATTTTCTAAATATGTTATGCTGAATTTAACTGAAATAAGCAGTTGTACTGTATCCCTTTAGAATGATGATGATATCTTGCATTTTAGGGTAACACTTACATCGTGAAAGACTCCAAAGCACACTGTGAATGGTTACAAATTATACAGTGAAGCACAGTCCCCATCATAGAGTGAAGCATGGCAGCTGTTTAACAGCTCATCACAACAATGCACAGCAAGTTAGGGTAGGAAGTGAAGAATAATACTGGATTCACTTGAAAAAATTGCCAGGGGGTGTGAGGTAAGCAGAATGTAATTACCTAAGTTGGAGTTTATCCAGGACATAAGGCTAACACCTCCGGTCTTAGAAGAGAAAGCTCTGATTCGTTAATAACGGTGTACTTGCTTTCTATGTAAGTGAATTGTAAGGGTGCTTCTACCCTCTTCAGACCATCAAGATATGCTCTAACAGTATTCCAACTGAGACTTTAAAAAGAAAAAAAGCAAAACCTTCTTCAAAACCCACATGTTTATACTAACTCAGGAATGAGAGATAGGTTTCTATTTGCATGCCATCTTTGGCTCTTTTTTCTTTTCTTTTCTTTTTTTTTTTTGCGGTATGCGGGCCTCTCACTGCTGTGGCCTCTCCCATTGCGGAGCACAGGCTCCGGATGCGAGGCTCTGGACGCACAGGCTCAGTGGCCATGGCTCATAGGCCCAGCCGCTCCGCGGCATGTGGGATCCTCCTGGACCGGGGCACGAACCCGCGTCCCCTGCATTGGCAGGCGGACTCTGAACCACTGCACCACCAGGGAAGCCCTGCATCTTTGGCTCTTAATGGCTATTTGGAAGTTGTTGAGGACTCTAAGGCCAAATTAAGGATTAAAAAATAACCCCATGATAGATCAGTGATGTCTGCCATGGGCGCAAGAGAAGTAGTGCTTACACTTGTAAGCCATATTTTTGTCGCCCTAACACTAGTACTTAGCTACTACTTTCCTGGAATGAGTTAGCAATACTCTTAGTTCTTTTCAAACCTTCTGATTATTGTTAATTACTGCTACAAGCATATTTAAGATTTCCTGAAAAAATTCTAGGGAAAAGGGACACTGATCATTCTTTAATAACCATGATTGGTGGGGTTAGAGATAAAGAGATATAACTTTAGGTCAAAAACTTCAAAGCAAAAAATGTCCAACAGATGAAGCAGTTTGGTGTCAGCTTGTGTTTTCATTTGGGAAAATAATCAAATCAACATCTTGGGGAAGCAAACAGGAATTAAGGTCAGGAACACAAGAGAGCAGAAGCATTTTAAATGAAGGTAAGAATTGGAAATCAGAATTTGGTTTGTTTGAGGAATGCTGGAAACAAAGGGTAAGAGGGCCAGACACGCCATGGGCCCCGGGTCTGAGAGCAGCACCAGGGATAGCTCCCAGTGCTGGTGGCTTCTCCTTGGCTCTTTGATTCTTTCTCATTCAGCCCTGCCCCTCAGTGTGGTACATCTTTCTTTGGCTTAGTAATGTCTATAAAATCAGGAAAATGAACCCTTTCATCCTATTAATGTTAATATTGGTAATAACTGAGGTAGTGCATATTTCATTCTTTCATTTTACACACCTTATTTCATTAACACAACTTCATGTTGCTATTATAACTTAGGTATTATAACTTCCACTTACATACGAGAAGATGAAATTAAGTAATTCACCCATAGTCACATTTCAAATCAAGGGTGGAACCGTGAGTCATACTTTGATCTGTCTGGTTCCCAAGCTTGTGCTCATATGACTGTACCACAAAGTTCCATGAGAATGAGATCATATGTGTGGCACTTGCTTTATCTATAAAGCAGGATGACTATAGGGACATTATGGGGTTTTAGAACAGTTGAGAAGGGAATTTGAAATGCTTCTCTTAACAGGCTATGGATAATTTGGATGTTCTTCTATGCTCCAGAATAATTACTAGTAGAGTTTTTAGGACTTATAGACAGTTTCTTTGTGGTCCTTGCTTTTCGCATTATGGAAGTATTCAAGCAGAAGAATCATGTATCAGCTTGTTTAGACAGAATTCTGCATTTCTGTAAATTTGGTGAAAGTGACCTGTAACTTACATTAAACACTAGGTCTTATATCTCTGTCATATTCTTTATTTTATTTCCCTCAATATATACTGCTATGAGTTGCTGTAAAAGACCTTTTTCAACTCTGATTTAGATAATTTGGAAACTTAAGCTTCTTTTTCAAATGTCCATGCATCTGATATAAAAATTGAGGTTTTAAAATTATAGATCATATTTCAATCTACAGTACTGTGTGAATTGTGATATTTCAAAATGTCAATCTCTGGGCATTGGTTTCCTTTTTATTCTTAGGAATTTCCAGGAAGGAATTCTAAAGCTTTTTAGGTCAGTTGTCCAACTTAATAAAAACAGGTTTGGTTTAAGTAATCCTTTAAAATTCTAAATGAGATCATAAAAAACCTTTTCATTTGATGAAAGACCATAGTGGAAAAAAAACAATTTTTTTTCTAGTTATCTACATTTTGAAATAAGTTTAATACTTTATAACAGGAATAAAAACCCAATTTTACATCTGAGGCCTTATAAGTCCAGTTTATGCCTGAAAATAATTAAAATGTTCAGGTTATAAAATTTCTAAATATGCCTTATGATGGAAGAAATGACAGATCTTTAATCATAGTAATGCTATTATATCACTTTTAAAGACTCTGCAGGTTGTTATCTATTACTGTACCTTTATGAGAGAGGTACAGTGTCATCTAAGAACGATATGATATCATTCTGGAGACCTTCAAGGTGGCAGACGACTAAGACGTGGAGATCACCTTCCTCCTCACAAATAGAAATACATCTACATGTGGAACGACTCTTACATAACACCTACTGAATACTGAGAGAAGACCTCAGACTTCGCAAAAGGCAGGAAACTCCCCACGTACCTGGGTAGGGCAAAAGAAAAAACAGAGACAAAAGAATAGGGATGGGACCTGCACCTCTGGGAGGGAGCTGTGAAGGAGGAAAAGTTTCCACACACTAGGAAGCCCCTTCACTGATGGAGACGGGGGCCGTGTTGGGGAGGAAGCTTCAGAGTCATGGAGGAGAGCACAGCAACAGGGGTGCAGGGGGCAAAGTGGAGAGATTCCCACTAAGAGGATGGGTGCCGACCAGCACTCACCAGCCTGAGAGGCTTGTCTGCTCACCCGTCGGGACGGGCGGGGGCTGGGAGCTGAGGCTCAGGCTGCGGAGGTTGGATCCCAGGGAGAGGCCTGGAGTTGGCTGCGTGAACACAGCCTGAAGGGGCTAGTGCGCCACAGCTAGCCGGGAGGGAGTCTGGGAAAAACTCTGGAACTGACTAAGAGGCAAGAGACCATTGTATCGGGGTGCGTGAGGAGAGGGGATTCAGAGCACCACCTAAACGAGCTCCAGAGACGGGCGCGAGCCGCGGCTATCAGCGCGGACCCCAGAGACGGGCATGAGACGCTCAGGCTGCTGCTGCAGCCACCAAGAAGCCTGTGTGCGAGCGCAGGTCACTATCCACACCTCCCCTCCCGGGAGCCTGTGCAGCCCGCCACTGCAGGGTCCCGTGATCCAGGGACAACTTCCACGGGAGAACACATGGTGCACCTCAGGCTGGTGCAATGTCATGCTGGTCTCTGCTGCCGCAGGCTCGCCCCACATTCCGTACCCCTCCCTCCCCCCAGCCTGAGTGAGCCACAGCCCCCGAATCAGCGGCTCCTTTAACCCTGTGCTGTCTGAGTGAAGAACAGATGCCCTCAGGTGACCTACATGCAGATGTGGGCCAAATCCAAAGCTGAACCCCAGGAGCTGCGCAAACAAAGAAAACGGGAAATCTCTCCCAGCAGCCTCAGGAGCAGTGGATTAAATCTCCACAATCAACTTGATGTACCCTGCATCTCTGGAATACCTGAATAGACAATGAATCATCCCAAAATTGAGGCGGTGGACTTTGGGAGCAACTGTAGACTTGGGGTTTACGTTCTGCATCTAATTTGTTTCTGGTTTTATGTTTACCTTAGTTTAGTATTTAGAGTTTATCATCATTGGTAGATTTGTTTATTGATTTTGTTGCTCTCTTCTTTTTTTTATATATAGATATATATTTTTTCCTTTTTCTCTTTTTGTGAGTTTGTATGTGTATGCTTCTCTGTGTGATTTTGTCTGTATAGCTTTGCTTTTAGCACTTATCCTAGGGTTCCGTCCGTCTTTTTTTTTTAGTATAGTTCTTAGTGCTTGTTATCATTGGTGGATTTGTTTTTTTAGCTTGGTTGCTCTCTTCTTTGTTTCTTTTTATTTATTTTTAATAATTTTTTTAATTTCAAATATTTTATTTTATTTTATTTACCCTTCCTCCTCTCCCTCCCCCACCTCTTCCTTCCTTCCTTCCTTCCTTCCTTCCTTTCTTCCTTCCTTCCTTCCTTCCTTCCTTCCTTCCTTCCTTCCTTCCTTTCTTCCCTCCCTCCCTCCCTCCCTCCCTCCCTTTTCTTCTGAGCCATGTGGCTAACAGGGGCTTCGTGCTCCGGCCGGGTGTCAGGCCTGTGCCTCTGAGGTGGGAGAGCTGAGTTCAGGACATTGGTCCACCAGAGACCTCCCGGGCCCACATGATATCAAACGGTGAAAGATCTCCCAGAGATCTTCATCTCAATGCTAAAATCCAGTTCCAGTCGATTAACAGCAAGCTACGGTGCTGGACACCCTGTGCCAAACAGCTAGCAAGACAGGAACACAACACCACCCATTAGCAGAGAGGCTGCCAAAAATCATAATAAGGTCACTGACACCCCAAAACACACCACCCGACATGGTCCTGCCCACCACAAAGACAAGATCCAGCCTCATCCAGAGCACAGACACCAGGCGACTCCACCGGGAAGCCTACACAACCCACTGAACCAACCTTAGGCCTGGGGGAAGACACCAAAAACAACGGGAACTATGAAACTGCAGCCTGAGAAAAGGAGACCCCAAACACGATAAGTTAAGCAAAATGAGAAGACAGAGAAACACACAGCAGATGAAGGAGCAAGGTAAAAACCCACAAGACCAAACAAATGAAGAGGAAATGGGCAGTCTACCTGAAAAAGAATTCAGAGTAATGATAGTCAAGATGATCCAAAATCTTGGTAATAGAATGGAGAAAATACAAGAAACGTTTAACAAGGACCTAGAGGAACTAAAGAGCACACAAACAATGATGAACAAAACAATACATGAAATTAAAAATTCTCCAGACGAAATCAATAGCAGAATAACTGAGGCAAAAGAATGGACAAGTGACCTGGAAGATAAAATAGTGGAAATAACTACCGCAGAACAGATTAAAGAAAAAAGAATGAACAGAATTGAGGAGAGTCTCAGAGACTTCTGGGACAACATTAAATGCATAAACATTCGAATTATAGGGGTCCCAGAAGAAGAAAAGAAAAACAAAGGACTGAGAAAATATTTGAAGTGATTATAGTTGAAAACTTCCCTAATATGGGGAAGGAAATAGTCAATCAAGTCCAGCAAGTGCAGAGAGTCCCATACAGGATAAATCCAAGGAGAAACATGCCAAGACACTTATTAATCAAGCTATAAAAAAATAAATACAAAGAAAAAGATATTAAAAGCAGCAAGGGAAAAACAAAAAGTAACAAACAAGGGAATCCGCATAAGGTTAACAGCTGATCTTTCAGCAGAAACTCTGCAAGCCAGAAGGGAGTGGCAGAACATATTTAAAGTGATGAAAGGGAAAATTCTACAACCAAGATTACTCTACCCAACAAGGACCTCATTCAGATTCGATGGAGAAATTAAAACCTTTACAGACAAGCAAAAGCTAAGAGAATTCAGCACCACCAAACCAGCTTTACAACAAATGCTAAAGGAACTTCTCTAGACAGGAAACACAAGAGAAGGAAAAGACCTACAATAACAAACACAAAACAATTAAGAAAATGGGAATAGGAACATACATATCGATAACTACCTTAAATGTAAATAGATTAAATGCTCCAACCCAAAGACATAGACTGGCTGAATGGATACAAAAACAAGACCCATATATATGCTGTGTACAGGAGGTCCACTTCAGTCCTAGGGACACATATAGACTGAAAGTAAGGGGATGGAAAAAGATATTCCATGCAAATGGAAATCAAAAGAAAGCTGGAGTAGCAATTCTATCAGACAAAATAGATTTTAAAATAAAGACTATTACAAGAGGCAAAGAAGGACACTACCTAATGATCAAGAGATCAATCCAAGAAGATGATATAACAATTGTAAATATTTATGCATCCAACCTAGGAGCACCTCAATATATAAGGCAAATGCTAACAGCCATAAAAGGGGATATCAGCAGTAACACAATCATAGTAGGGGACTTTAACACCCCACTTTCACCAATGGACAGATCATCCAAAATGAAAATAAATAAGGAAACACACGCTTTAAATGATACATTAAACAAGATGGGCTTAATTCATATTTATAGGACATTCCATCCAAAAAGAACAGAATACGCTTTCTTCTCAAGTGCTCATGGAACATTTTCCAGGATAGATCATATCTTGGGTCACAAATCAAGCCTTGGTATATTTAAGAAAATTGAAATCATATCAAGTATCTTTTATGACTACAATGCTATGAGTCTAGATATCAATTACAGGAAAAAAATCTGTAAAAACTACAAACACTTGGAGGCTAAACAATACACTACTAAATAACCAAGAGATCACTGAAGAAATCAAAGAGGAAATGAAAAAATACCTAGAAACAAATGACAATGAAAACACAATGACCCAAAACCTATGGGATGCAGCAAAAGCAATTCTAAGAGGGAAGTTTATAGCAATACAGCCCTATCTGAAGAAAGAAGAAATATCTCAAATAGACAACCTAAACTTACACCTAAAGCAATTAGAGAAAGAAGAACCAAAAAAAACCCCAAAGTTAGCAGAAGGAAAGAAATCATAAAGATCAGATCAGAAATAAATGAAAAAGAAATGAAGGAAACAATAGCAAAGATCAATAAAATTAAAGCTGGTTCTTTGAGAAGAGAAACAAAATTGATAAACCATTAGCCAGACTCATTAAGAAAAAAAGGGAGAAGACTCAAATCAATAGAATTAGAAATGGAAAAGGAGAAGTAACAGCTGACACTGCAAAAATACAAAGAATCATGAGAGATTACTATAAGCAACTATATGGCAATAAAATGGACAACCTGGAAAAAATGGACAAATTCTTAGAAAAGCACAACCTTCTGAGACTGAACCAGGAAGAAATAGAAAATATAAACAGAGCAATTACAAGCACTGAAATTGAGACTGTGATTAAAAATCTTCCAACAAACAGAAGCCCAGGACCAGATGGCTTCACAGGCAAATTCTATCAAACATTTAGAGAAGAGCTAACACCTATCTTCTCAAACTCTTCCAGAATATAGCAGAGAGAGGAACACTCCCAAACTCATTCTACAAGGCCACCATCACCCTGATACCAAAACCAGACAAAGATGTCACAAAGAAAGAAAACTACATGCCAATATCACTGATGAACACAGATGCAAAAATCCTCAACAAAATACTAGCAAACAGAATCCAACAGCACATTAAAAGGATCATACACCATGATCAAGTGGGGTTTATCACAGGAATGCAAGAATTCCTCAATATATGCAAATCAATCAATGTGATACAGCATATTAACAAACTGAAGGAGAAAAACCATATGATCATCTCAATAGATGCAGAAAAAGCTTTTGACAAAATTCACACCCATTTATGATAAAAACCCTCCAGGAAGTAGGCATACACGGAACTTACTTCAACATAATAAAGGCCATATATGACAAACCCACAGCCAATGTTGTTCTCAATGGTGAAAAACTGAAACCAGTTCCTCTAAGATCAGGAACAAGACAAGGTTGTCCACTCTCAACACTATTATTCAACATAATTTTGGAAGTTCTAGCCATGGCAATCAGAGAAGGAAAAGAAATAAAAGGAATACAAATCAGAAAAGAAGAAGTAAAGCTGTCACTGTTTGCAGATAACATGATACTATACATAGAGAATCCTAAGGAAGCTACCAGAAAACTACTAGAGCTAATCAGTGAATTTGGTAAAGTAGCAGGATACAACATTAATGCACAGAAATCTCTGGCATTCCTATACACTAATGATGAAAAATCTGAAAGAGAAATTAAGGAAACACTCCCATTTACCATTGCAACAAAAAGAATAAAACACCTAGGAATAAACCTACCACAGGATACAAAAAGACCTGTATGCAGAAAAGTATAAGACACTGATGAAGGAAATTAAAGATGATACAAACAGATGCAAAGATATCCCATTTTCTTGGATTGGAAGAATCAACATTGTGAAAATGACTATACTACCCTAAGCAATCTACAGATTCAGTGCAATCCCTGTCAAGCTAACAATGGCATTTATTACAGAACTAGAACAAAAAATTTCACAATTTGTATGGAAACACAAAAGACCCCGAATAGCCAAAGCAATCTTGAGAAAGAAAAACAGAGCTGGAGGAATCCAGGCTCCCTGACTTCAGACTATACTACAAAGCTATAGTAATCAAGACAGTATGGTACTGGCACAAAAACAGCAGTATTGATCAATGGAACAAGATACAAAGCCCAGAGATAAACCCACGCACATATGGTCATCTTATTTTTGATAAAGGAGGCCAAAATATACAATGGAGAAAAGACGGCCTCTTCAATAAGTGGTGCTGGGAAAACTGGACAGCTACATGTAAAGGAATGAAATTAGAATGCTCCCTAGCACCATACACAAAAATCAACTCAAAATGGATTAAAGACCTAAATGTAAGGCCAGACTACAAAACTCTTAGAGGAAAGCATAGACAGAACACTATATGACAGAAATCACAGCAAGATCCTTTTTACCGACCTCTTAGAGAAATGGAAATAAAAACAAAAATAAACAAATGGGACCTAATGAAACTTAAAAGCTTTTCCATAGCAAAGAAAACCATAAACAAGATGAAAAGACAACCCTCAGAATGGGAGAAAGTATTTGCAAATGAGGCAACTGACAAAGGATTAATCTCTAAAATTTACAAGCACCTCATGCAGCTCAATGTCAAAGAGACAAACAACCAAATCCAAAAATGGGCAGAAGACCTAAATAGACATTTCTCCAAAGAAGATATACAGATTGCGAAAAAGCACATGAATGGATGCTTAACTTAGCTGATTGTTAGAGAAATGCAAATCAAAACTACGATGAGGTGTCACCTCACGACGGTCAGAGGGCCCATCGTCAAGGGGTCTACAGACAGTGGATGATGGAGAGGGTGTGGAGAAGGGGGAACCCTCTTGCACTGTTGGTGGGAATGTAAATTGATACAGCCACTATGGAGGACAGTATGGAGGTTCCTTAGGAAACTAGAAATGGAACTACCATACGATCCAGCAATCCCACTACTGGGCATATACCCTGAGGAAACCATAATTCACAAAGGGGCATGTACCACAATGTTCATTGCACCTCTGTTTACAATAGCCAGGACATGGATGCAACCTAAGTGTCCATTGACAGATGAATGGATAAAGAAGATGTGGCACATATATACAATGGGATATTACTCAACCATAAAAGGAAACGAAATTGAATTATTGGTAGTGAGGTGGATGGACCTAGAGACTGTCATACAGAGTGAAGTAAGTCAGAAAGAAAAAAACAAATACCATATGCTATCACATATATATGGAGTCTTAAAAAAACAAACAATGGTTCTGAAGAAGCTAGGGGCAGGACAGGAATAAAGACGCAGATGTAGAGAATGGACTTGAGGACACGGAGAGGGGGAGGGTAGCTGGAGTGAAATGAGAGAGTGGCATGTACATATATACACTACCAAACGTAAAATAGATAGCTAGTGGGAAGCAGCCTCATAGCATAGGGAGATCAGCTCCGTGCTTTGTGACACCTAGAGGGGTGGGATAGGGAGGATGGGAGGGAGACACAGAAGGAGGAGATATGGGAAAATATGTATATGTATAGCTGATTCCCTTTGTGATAAAGCAGAAGGTAACACACCATCGTAAAGCAATTATACTCCAATTAAGATGTTAAAAAATATATCATTCTAAGAACAATATGATAATATGTTTGAGAAAGTTGAGGAGGACATATAGATAATAGCTGGTCATGTTTTCCAGGAAACGGATCTTTTTCTATGGCTTTGTAATTAGGCTGTAATGATAATGTGTCAAAATCTACTTATATGGTTTTAAAATCTTTACAGATATTTGATTTTAAGATTTTTAAAAAGTAACTGAGAAGTAATCTAATGATTTATATGGTGTGTAAAAGGAAAGATAAATCATTTATTATACAAGTTATAATTTGTCTTTTAGAGAATATTAGTCATAAGAGGGGTGTGTGTGTGTGTGCGTGCACGCCATCATTTTGGGTGTTTTGAGGCAGTCCTATTGCCTTTTACACTCACTATTTAAATGTTGTGGTTTTCAACTCTTACTGCATATTAGAATCCTGTGAAACTAAAAGAATCCTTATGCCAGGCAGCACCTCACCTCAATCTGAATTTCTGAGTATAGTACTACATTGTACAGTTTGAAGCTTTCTAAGTTGAGAACCACTGGTAAAATGCATGACTACTTTGTAAAGCATTTACATTTTGTACACGTATAGGTAATAGCATGGAGGAAAATGAAAGAAAATATTCCTTCTCCAAAAACAGAGGAGAGGTTTTTGGAGGGTGATAGTAGAATGATTATTGATATTTTAGGGGTGACCAGATAGATCATAATAAATAAAATATAGGCTGAAATAGAATTTCATCTAGCGTTCTTTTCTTTAGCAGTGACTTAAGTGAAATACCTAGAGGAAGATATAAAACTCCCACAATTCACCTGGCCACTTGCACAGTTTTTTGTTTTTTTTTTCCTTGAATCCAGCTGCTAGCCAACTTGTGACCTGAATCTCGATGATTAATAGCTTTTATAATATTTTCTTAGCTAGTGTAACTTCAATTGCAATACTTTTTCTTCTGATGTCTTACCCTTATAAAATAGCACTAAACTATTTTTCTCAATAAATTCTACTGACACACGGTCCCACAGATTAATTATAAATTGCATAGAAGTACTGCCCTTTGTCAGTTTTAAATGTGTAGCTTTATCTTCTCTTTCTCCTTGTCTTTCCAAGCTAAATGGAATTAGGAGCTTAAAGAAACCTGGTTAACATGGAATCTATTTCTATTCTCTTATTTTAAACAATAGTGCCATTAATTTTCATCCTAGACTCTTTGTTTTCTCCGCTATGTTCATTTTTATTATAATTTAAGAAAGAATCACCTCTATTTTTACAAACCCATTTATTTCTCAACATTGTATAAACATCTTTTTAGGGAGTAATTTTCTTCAAATGTTGTGATAGTTTTTACCTGATGGGCTCTCTCCATAAATTATATTGGGAATACCAAACAACTTTTTCTTTTCTTCATCATCTTTTTTTTTTTTTTAAAGTAGAAGATGAAGGGGAAAGGGTATCAAAAAGGGACTTCGACAATCATGGAAATAAATGTCAGGCCACTTTGCCACGGGTACTTTAAAACACCCCAAGGTAGATGGAAAGAAGAACTTTAGGGTTTAGATCATTTATCACTGAAATTATAATGCTGGCACAGCTCCGCAAATATTTCCTTACAGGATTTCATAGACATTTCGCGATAAATGTCTTTTGCTAAAATGGTCCTACGTCTTATAAAGCAGAGTCTGTATTCCAAGAGGAATTCTTTTGCAGTTATTTAATAGTGTTCCTTTCACAATGCCCTCCTTCTCCATACTTTTTGTTCCTATTGCAATACTGGTATCTTTGACCAGAGGGTAAAGACAGCTAACACTGAGTCTTAGCTGTTCCCTCTAAACCATTGGGGACAAAAAGGAAAATATGGCCTTAGAAGGTTATATTTAAGTATAGGGACTATCATTATTACCAAGATGTTGACCCTGTTACTGAGCCTTTGAAAGAGGGTAAAGTAGGATAGGAAAATGTGGAAAAAGCAAATTGGTTAGACATAACAAAGACCTGCCTGTAATCCTGATGAAACTCTACAATAATAATAAAAGGTAGAGCCAATCGTGTGTTTTTGTTGTTCAGGCAGCTCTTGGGATGGTAGGATTTAAGAGGTAGCTTGGGAAGATCCCAACTTTTCTTCGAACATCTCCCTAATACTTCCTGAAGTTCTGGCACCAAGGAGAGAAGTAGTTCTTACTGGGATCCCTGTTTAGAGTTGGAGGTTGTTGAAATTATAAATACAGTTTTGTGGGAATGTGCACATGTGTGTGTTTTTTAAGAAGCTCTGTAGCTTTCATCAGAGCTTTATGTGTCTCTAAAGATTCTACTTAAAAGCAGATGTCCATAGTATAGTTTTATTTATAATTTAGTGTGAATTTGGTCAAAGTGATTTTCTTCTGGATACCTTATTGAGATGTGCTTATTGAATATTTTTTTTAATTGGGGTATAGTTGCTTTACAATGTTGTGTTAGCTTCTGCTGTACAACGAAGTGAATCAGCTATACGTATATACATATATATATGTGTCCATATATATGGACACATATCCCCTCCCTTGTGGACCTCCCTCCCCTTCCCCCCATTCCACCCATCTAGGTCACCACAGAACACTGAGCAGAGCTCCCTGCACTATACAGTAGGTTCCCACTAGCTATCTGTTTTACACATGGTCGTGTATATATGTCCATCCCAGTCTCCCAATTCATCCCACCACCACCACCACCCCGTGTCAACACATCCGTTCTCTACATCTGTGTCTCTATTCCTGCCCTGCAAATAGGTTCATCTGTACCATTTTTCTAGATTCCACATATATGCATTAATATACGATATTTGTTTTTCTCTTCCTGGCTTACTTCACTCTGTATGACAGACTCTAGGTCCATCCACGTCTCTACAAATGACCCAATTTTGTTCCTTTTTATGGCAGAGTAATATTCCATTGTATATATGTGCCACATCTTCTTTATCCATTCATGTGTTGGTGAACATTTAGGTTGCTTCCATGTCCTGGCTATTGTAAATAGTGCTGCAATGAACATTGGGGTGCATGTGTCTTTTTTTTGTTTTTTTGCAGTACGTGGGCCTCTCACTGTTGTGGCCTCTCCCGTTGTGGAGCACAGGCTCTGGACGCGCAGCCTCAGCGGCCATGGCTCACGGGCCCAGCCGCTCCGCGGCATGTGGGATCCTCCTGGACCAGGGCACGAACCCATGTCCCCTGGATCGGCAGGCGGACTCTCAACCACTGCGCCACCAGGGAAGCCCTCATGTGTCTTTTTGAATTACTGGTTTTCTCATGGTATATGCCCAGTGGTGGGATTGCTGGGTCATATGGTAGTTCTATTTTTAGGGGGTTTTTTGTTGTTGTTTTTTTAACATCTTTATTGGAGTATAATTGCTTTACAATGTTGTGTTAGTTTCTGCTGTATAACAAAGTGAATCAGCTATACATATACATATATCCCCATATCTCTTTCCTCTTGTGTCTCCCTCCCTCCCACCCTCCCTATCCCATCCCTCTAGGTGGCCACAAAGCACCAAGCTGATCTCCCTGTGCTGTGTGGCTGCTTCCCACTAGCTATGGATTTTACATTTGGTAGTGTATATATGTCCATGCCATTCTCTCACTTTGTCCCATCTTTCTGACTTACTTCACTCTGTATGACAGACTCTAGGTCCATCCACCTCACTACAAATAACTCAATTTCATTTCTTTTTATGGCTGAGTAATATTCCATTGTCTATATATGCCACATCTTCTTTGTCCATTCATCTGTCAGTCGACACTTAGGTTGCTTCCATGTCCTGGCTATTGTAAATAGAGCTGCAATGAACATTGTGGTACATGACTCTTTTTGAATTATGGTTTTCTCAGGGTATATGCCCAGTAGTGGGATTGCTGTGTCGTATGGTAGTTCTATTTTTAGTTTTTTAGGGAACCTCCATACTGTCCTCCATAGTGGCTGTATCAATTTACATTCCCACCAACAGTGCAAGAGGGTTCCCTTTTCTCCACACCCTCTCCAGCATTTATGGTTTTTAGATTTTTTGATGATGGCCATTCTGACTAGTGTGAGGTGATACCTCATTTAGCTTTGATCTGCATTTCTGTAATAATTAGCGACGTTGAGCAGCTTTTCATGTGCCTCTTGGCTGTCTGTATATCTTTTTTGGAGAAATGTCTATTTAGATCTTCTGCCCATATTTTGATTGGATTGTTTGTTTTTTGGATATTGACCTGCATGAGCTGTTTGTGTATTTTGGAGATTAATCCCTTGTCAGTTGCTTCATTTGCAAATATTTTCTCCCATTCTGAGGGTTGTCTTTTCGGCCTCTTTATGGTTTTCTTTGCTGTGCAAAAGCTTTTAAGTTTAATTAGTCCCATTTGTTTATTTTTGTTTTTATTTTCATTACTCTAGGAGGTGAGTCAAAAAGTATCTTCCTGTGATTTATGTCAGAGTGTTCTTCCTGTTTTCCTCAAAGAGTTTTATAATGTCCAGTCTTACATTTAGGTTTATTTTTGTGTATGGTGTTAGGGAGTGTTCTAATTTCATTCTCTTACATGTCGCTGTCCAGTTTTCCCAGCACCACTTATTTGAAGAGAGTGTCGTTTCTCCATTGTATATCCTTGCCTCCTTTGTCATAGATTAGGTTACCTTAGGTGCCTGAGTTTATCTCTGGGCTTTCTATCCTGTTCCATTGATCTATATTTCTGTTTTTGTGCCAGTATCATACTGTCTTGATTACTGTAGCTTTATAGTACAGTCTGAAGTCAGGAAGCCTGATTCCTCCAGCTCTGTTTTTCTTTCTCAAGATTGCTTTGGCTATTCGGGGTCTTTTGTGTTTCCAAATAAATTGTAAAATTTTTTGTTCTAATTCTGTGAAAAATGTCATTGGTATTTTGATAGGGATTGCATTGAATCTGTACATTGCAGTATAGTCATTTTCACAATATTGATTCTTCCAATCCAAGGGCATGGTAAAGCTCTCCATCTGTTTGTGTCATCTTTGATTACTTTCATCAGTGTCGTATAGTTTTCTGAGTACAGATCTTTTACCTCCTTAAGTAGGTTTATTTCTAGGTATTTTGTTGTTGCAGTGGTGAATGGGATTGTTTCCTTAATTTCTCTTTCTGATCTTTCATTGTTAGTGTATAGGAATGCAAGAGGTTTCTGTGTATTAATTTTGCATCCTACAACTTTACCAAATTCATTGATTAGCTCTGTTAGTTTTCTGGTGGCATCTTTAGGATTTTCAATGTGTAGTATCATGTTATCTGCAAACAGTCACAATTTTACTTCTTCCTTTCCAATTTGGATTCTTTTTATTTCTTTTTCTTCTCTGATTGCCATGGCTAGGACTTCCAAAACTATGTTGAATAATAGTGGTGAGAGTGGACATCCTTGAATATTTTTTTAAAGTAGGATGGAGATTAGAAATTTTCTAGCTAAACTTCCTTCCATTTTGTAGATAAGCAGTTAACACTGAGATCTGAAACTACAGCTTAGATGTCCTCAATTCATGTACTTTTTTCCCAGAAACCCAGAAGGTGGAGGAGTTTTAGATGAGAGGTGATACAGATATTGGGACAGCTGGACTTGGGTGAGGCACCTTAGGCTTTAAGTACCTGCCTGGAGGGTATCATGACGGTGATAAGTGTAGAAGGCTCAGGGAGTGAGATAGAAAATGTAGAAGAAGGTAGAAAACATGACATGCAAATGAAGTTGGAAATGTAACAAAACTGAGCTTTTCCTAAGATATTTTTCACAGCTTTTGGTCATCTGTACTAGAGGAAATTCAGATTGCATCCCCAATAGATCTTTACTATATAACGAATCTTAGTATTTTCTTTTGCATTCTTTTATAAAAACTTTGGAGATTTATCATATGCTTTTTCAACCTTAGCTATCTGCTACCTAATATCCTAATGACATATAATTGCAGTCACTTTGTCACTTTTCATTGGTGTAATATTTAAAACTATTTAATGTCATTGTAATTTGTGAATTAATTATATATATATATATATAGTTTTAAAATTTATTCATTTTATTTATTTTTGGCTGCCTTGGTTGCTGGTTGCTGTGTGTGAGCTTTCTCTAGTTGTGGCGAGTGGGAGCTACTCTTTGTTGCGGTGCGCGGGCTTCTCATTGCGGTGGCTTCTATTGTTGCGGAGCATGGGCTTTAGAGCGCAGGCTCAGCAGTTGTGGCACATGGGCCCAGTTGCTCACGGCATGTGGGATCTTCCCCAACCAGGGCTCGAACCCATGTCCCCTGCATTGGCAGGCGGATTCTCAACCACTGCGCCACCAGGGAAGCCCCCAATTTTATATTTTAAATAACACTCTGTAGTCTCTAGAGAAGGGATTATTAACTGTTGCTTTTTTTTTTTTTAATATGAGGAAACAGATATAGTGTGCTTATAGTCTAGAGGCTCAGGGTTTAGTGAAGGAGAAGAAACAGAAGGAGAGAATTAATAGCAAGAGCATGTATGTTTAGCTAGTCTTCAGTTTTACAGTCATGATTTCTCTTGTTCCTTAAAAGCGAGCACTCTTACTTTTTAGTTGACAGAGAGGGAAACCAGAGCGTAAATTTGTAACTTGTCAAAGGTCCCATAGGCAGTCAGTGGTGAGGCCGCCTCCAGCTCAAGCCCTAGGATTTGAGAATGTTCCTGTTTTCCCACTTGGCTGTATTGCTTTCCTCATCATTATCCCCTGTAATGGGTACAGTCTGTGTGAGGGCCAATGAGAACCAGAGTTAGGGCAGGGGTTGCAGAGAGGGTGACATTGGAGCTGTGTCTTGGAGGACGGGCAAGAGTTCTTCTGCCTTAAAGAGCAAGAGGGCATCTTCAGGGCTTCCCTGGTGGCGCAGTGGTTGAGAGTCCGCCTGTCGATGCAGGGGACACGGGTTCGTGCCCTGGTCCGGGAAGATCCCACAGGCCGCGGAGCGGCTGGGCCCGTGAGCCATGGCCGCTGAGTCTGCGCGTCCGGAGCCTGTGCTCTGCAACGGGAGAGGCCACAGCAGTGAGAGGCCCACGTACCGCAAAAAAAAAAAAAAAAAGAAAAAAAGAGGGCATCTTCATCTGAGGGCATGCCCTGAGCCATGGTAGAAATTGCTCTTTTCAGAAAGGCAGTAATGCCTCACAGTTAGGTCTTAGGAGGCTCCTATCCCAGGGTTCAGCACGAAGCTGCACATGAGTAGTGCAATTCTGAATTCCTTGCTGCCTTTTCAATACCCTTTCACCATAATTTTTATCCAGTTATGTAAATAATGAAATTTTTGTCCAGTTATGTAAATAATGAACTCTTGGAATTAATCCTGCAAATGGCACTTCCTGAAGACATAGTTATTATCGTCTGTCCACTTCTTTTGCCCAGACTTTACTGGCCCTTATTTAAACATTCAGATTCTTGTCTAGTACATAATTTCAAGAATTAATCTGTGAAACATTTGGACCTACTATGTGTCTGGGTTCCAAGAAGGTTCTGGGGATCCAAAATTGTTAAGCCTTGATATCCAGGAGTTTTCATGACCCACATTTTTATGGCTAATGCAAAGGCAACATTATACAACATTGTTTTGACAAACTCAAAAAATTGATATTTGTATTTCTATGAATGTTCATATGTAGCCAGAACTGTTGTAAGACATGTCCTGTGTTTTTAAAATATTTCCAGTTCTTTGTCTTGGTAATAACCAGAGAAATATTAAGTTTTCTTGAACATAGATAAATCTTTGCATTCAACAGTTTGTAGTTGAATTGTAAAATGGAACTCATAAGAGAACTGATTGATATAGTGGTTGCTTTCTGTAACAGTTTTCAGATGCCATGGCATTTTTGCAGCATGCTGCAGACTTGAAGACAAATGAGAAAATAAAATAATAGTTGAAAACACTTGCAGCTGATATGAATGTTGAAGGACAGTAACACATTTCAAGTCATATAACATACCAGATTGTTAGGAGAAAAATGTTGCTTTTAAAATATTAGTGCAGTATAGGTCTTAGATCAATCTTGAATACTTTAAAATTCTTTAAATTATGTATGTACTAGCATTTGATGTATATGCATAGAAAATTGACATTTTAAAACTCACTAACTTTTTTTTTTTTTTTTGTGGTACGTGGGCCTCTCACTGTTGTGGCCTCTCCTGTTGCGGAGCACAGGCTCCGGACGCACAGGCTCGGCGGCCATGGCTCACGGGCCCAGCCGCTCCGTGGCATGTGGGATCTTCCCGGACCGGGGCACGAACCCGTGTCCCCTGCATCGGCAGGTGGACTCTCAACCACTGCGCCACCAAGGAAGCCCAAAAACTCACTAACTTTTACACAAAAAACACACTCTTATCAACTTGTCAAATAGAAGCTAACCTCACAGTGACCTATTTAAAAACCCCAGTCAGTTATTTATCATAATGGGAACAAGACACTAGCCAAATAGAATTATAGTATTTATCACTTGAACTTTAAGATTTTTTATACTCTCTAATGGTTTAATTGATTAACTTATTACTTTTAGAAGTCTTATGTGCTTAAAAATTATGTATCGTGTTAATTACAGAGACTGCAAATTTTCATAGTCATAACTATCTTCCTAGGAAAGATGCATGGGATGAATATGGAAATTAAGAAATAAGAAAATGGGGATCAAGTTGTAGAAAAATAGAATGTCTAGAGTTGAAATATTCAGACACTGGAAGAGGGAAAAGAAGGCATTGGTGATTTCACTTGGTGTTGCTGGGAGGGTGCGAGTTGAAGAGAGGAGAAGATATGGGCTGTGTGGATCAGGGGCTGGCTGATTCAATGACAGTGGAAAATGCTGCCTACTGCCAGCGTGGGGACAGTGTAGGTGAAGAACACTCCCCAGTGCTGGGGAATCAGCGTGGGTAGGCATTACTGACTGAAGGGATGGAGAGAAGGAATGGGCCTTTATTCTTGAGTGTCAGGTGGAGTGGAAGGGGCTCTCTGTGAGAACTAATTTTAAGCCCAGAGAGGCTGGTGTTTACCAGGCTTCACTTTTTTCATATCCACTTACTGCTTCACGGGAGACTGAAAACTCTTCTAGGGTGCGCTGATAGTCCCCAGATGAACACAAAAAACAACCTTCAAGAGCATGGACATTTGA
This sequence comes from Lagenorhynchus albirostris, assembly GCF_949774975.1. Classification (NCBI taxonomy): domain Eukaryota; kingdom Metazoa; phylum Chordata; class Mammalia; order Artiodactyla; family Delphinidae; genus Lagenorhynchus; species Lagenorhynchus albirostris. Next base: position 85,815,902 of record NC_083100.1, read on the forward strand.
GAATGGACTTTGAAAGCAGCCCTGCATTTCTCATAAGATCTAGACTCTTGTTCTAACCCGCTGCTCTCAGCTACAGGACCTTGGGCTTAATTTTCTCACCTGCAAAATGGGAACAATAATTTTTCCCTACTAGCGTCATGGGATTACAATTTATATGAAAGGGCTTTATAAATCCTGAAGCGGTGAACAAGAAGTATGGTATTATGGTGATACAAAAAAATCAGAGCCAGGTTACCTGAGAGGCTAATTATATGTTTATATTTCTCTATACCCTCGTTTTTTTGTTTTGTTTTGTTTTTTTTGCGGTACGCGGGTCTCTCACTGTTGTGGCCTCTCCCAGGAGCTCCGCTCCCTGCGCGTTGCAGCGCACAGGCTCCTGACGCGCAGGCTCAGCGGCCATGGCTCACGGGCCTAGCCGCTCCACGGCATGTGGGATCTTCCCGGACTGGGGCACGAACCCGCGTCCCCTGCATCGGCAGGCGGACTCTCAACCACTGCGCCACCAGGGAAGCCCTATACCCTCTTTTTTTATTTGTTTGTTTTTGCAGAGGTGGGTGGAACAATAGAAAAAATTCAATTTTAGCTCTCTTGAACCCCTTTCTTAGAGATAAGCCATGAAAATCCACTGGTTCTTGAAGGCATTGAGTATGGAAGTTCTGTGTATGTAGTCTGTTACACCATGTACATGCTCCACATTTTAACATGGGTACAGGTTACAGATCTATATGCAAATGGAGAAATATGTTTAGAAGGGTGTACACCAAAACATTACGTGTGGCTTTATTTGAATGGTGGGATTAGGGTGATTAAAAATTGGTTTTCTTACTGGTTTGTTTCTTCATGTTTTCTAGATTGTCACTAGTTATATACACACATATGTAACACACACACACATACACATAAACAGATGTAAAATTTCATGTGGAAGCTGTACTCTGGCAACTCAGAATTTGCTTCACTTGCTAGGTTAAGGTTGACTAATACATACATATGTAAATACAGAATTTACTATTTTTAAAACATTTACTGGAAGACAAAACACCTGGCAGAAACTGGTGACACTGTGGGACATTATGTGATACACATTTATGTAAAGGGAGCTGTGTTTTACATGGATAGGTCTTACTCATTTGACTTGCTACTCATACACCTTATTACACACTGTCCTGGACCATTTCTCTTGGAGATTTCTACTCTCCACTGCTTGGTGGTAACACCTATAAATAACAGATTTGCAGGTTAACACTTTGTATTTGCTTGCCTGTGAGTTACCACAGTTCCTGGTTTCCGTGGCCCTGTCTTGGAGCAGTTTGCCCTGCCATCTCCGGTGAAATGCCTCCCTGAATACCATTGGCTTGTATTTATTTTCAAACTTTTGCTCAACTCTGACCATGCAATCTAGCACCACACAAATCCCAGAGAAAGAAATCATGGCCTCTCAGTTATGACCCTTAGATGATAGAGAAGACAAGACGCAAAAGTGCCACAAAAAGGAATGGCACAGGTGAGAAATTATCGGTACTGTGTTTCTGTTGTTTTCATCATTTCTTCCCAGTGTCATTGCCACTGGGCATTTTGAATGGAGTGGACCAAAAAAGTGGTAAAAAAAAAAAAGCAGAAGAGTGGTAGGTGATCAGAACATAGTGAGATGTGTGAAACCAGAGAGTGATGGCCTGATGTATCATCTCACTCTTCCAGTTGACAAACTGGCCTTGGCCTGTGTTTAGTAGGAAGTGTGAAAGATGGAGAAACAAAATGATGCTAATGGTAACTTTTGGGGAGGTAACCCTGGTGGGAAAGAGGGATCCTGAATGGTTTTATAGACATGAGAAATTGGCCAACTGCCATATAAATTTGTGTGCGACTTTGTACTATTTTAAGCCTTGCTTAAATTTAGCCAAAGCATTTTCACTTTGAATCATTAAGAAGGAAGTAAGCATGATAGAATTTTCAGATTGTTAAAACTGCTTTAAGTCCTAATGACTGGTTCTGCCCTAACACATGTCTGCAGTATGTTCTGATGTATTTTCATTCAGATACCTCAGGGGTATGAATCCCATTTCATTTACCTATCACCTAGCTGCTCAACTAGGCTTTGTTCTAGTAGCATGTTGGTTATGCAGTGTCTTAGAAGGATATTTAAGCTGGAATCTAAGTGCAACCAGGTTTTTTATTTTTCTGTTTTGTAGTGTTGGGTGCTATTCATGTGCATACAATGCATTCCCATAAAACTCACATTTTGTATTTACAGAGAAATTTCTCTTGAGAGTTAAGGTCTTGTAAAACATTCTCGTTCTACAGCATGAACGAATTATTATACTCAAGGGCATTGAAAGTGAAGTGTACTGAAGAAAAGAATTTTTTCATTAAAATGCAGTTTATATTGATAAAACAGATTACTAGCAGTTGATGAAATGTGAAACTTGGAGCTCCTCATATCACTAAATCGCCAGTCAGTTTATTTTGGCAAGCGGAACCAGTATGTAACACATAGGGGGCCAGGCATTTTTACCTGTTAGCATCATATTAGACTAAATTGTCTTTTGGTAAAGTACTTTGAAAAAATATATAGTATCTGCGCCTTGATAAGCAGGCTGTGGTAACTAGGATTATTAGAAAATAAAAGCTGTTGTGTTATCAGTTTGGGCACATTTATCAATCAGTATTTTAAACATTGACAAGTGGTAATTTAATAGGGAATGACCCAGTTGGCAGGAAGTTCTAATGACAGATGATGCAAACTCATTTATCACTAAGGGGCTCTGCTGGGCTGCTTACCTTTCTCTGTATTGTGGCTCATATTTTCCAAGTCTGGGATATGAGAAGCCGCAAAGGGCACCAAGCCTGAAACCACTCCCAAGGAGAGAAGAGCATTAACACTTTAGGAGCCTGCTTTTTTTTTCTTTTTTCTTTTTTTTTTTTTTTGTAGTACGCGGGCCTCTCACTGCGGTGGCCTCTTCCGCCGCGGAGCACAGGCTCCGGACGCGCAGGCCCAGCAGCCATGGCCCACGGGCCCAGCCGCTCCGCGGCATGTGGGATCTTCCCGGACCGGGGCACGAACCCGTGTCCCCTGCATCGGCAGGTGGACTCTCAACCACTGCGCCACCAGGGAAGCCCAGGAGCCCGCATCTTTGAAAAGGCTGCTCCAGGTGGATGAGTCTCAATTTAAAACATAAATGAGATTGGTACATTATTTGCAATGTGTGGTATTCTATCTACTTAGATTTTTATACAGGAGAAAGTAGGTAGATGAAATTTTGAATGAAGTACAGGAAGAGGTGATTTAGAATTTATTAACATCATGAAAAAGACAAACATTTTAATGAGAAGTCTTCTGTTATTAAAATAGCTTTCCCCTCTATAATTAATGCATCATTTCTCTCTAGCTGCTTTAAAATTTGTTTTCTTTGTCTTTAGCTTTCAAAAGTTTTACTATGATGTGTCTTGGCGTGGATTTTTAAGGGTTTGCTCAGCTTGAATCTGTAGGTTTATGTTTTTTGTCAATTTGGGAAATTTTCAGCCCTTATTTCTTTGAATGATTTTTTCAGCCTTACCCTCTTTTCTTCTTCTGGGACTCCAATGACACAAATGTTAGAACTTTTGTTATAGTCCCACACATTCCTGAAGCTCTGTTCATTGTTTTCCCCCCACTATTTTCTCTCTGTTGTTCAGATTGGCTAAATGATATTGTTTCCTCTTCAAGTTCACTGATTCTTTCCTCTGTCTCCCCTACATTCTGCAGTTGAGCTCATTCTTTCAGTATATTCTGTTTTCAGTTCTAAAATTTCTATTTATGTCTTCTATTTCTTTGCTTTTTCTTTCTTTCTTTCTTTCTTTCTTTCTTTTTCCAAAACCTTGTTTCACTTGTTTCAGATGTGTTTATAACTGTTGGCTGGATCATTTTTATGTTGGCTGCTTTAAATCTCTCTCATCTCTGCTGGCATCTTAATTGTCTTTAGTCATTCAGCTTAAGATATCCTGGTTCTTGGTATGATGAGTAGTTTTCAGTTGAAACGTGGATGCTTTGGGTCTTGTATTATTAGATTCTGAACCTTATTTAAATCTTGTGTTTTTGCAGGCTCCTCTGACACTACTCTGGTGGGTGATGGAGATGCCCCCTCATTACTGTGAGGTAGGGGTGGAAGTTCAGGTTTTCTACTAAGCCTTCATTGACCAGGGTTGGGGGGAGGGCTCCTTGGGGGCTTTTTACCACTGAGCTATGGTGAGAGTCACGACTCTCCACTACCTCCCCTCTGACACCACCCCAGCTAGTTGATATCAAAGTCCTGGTTCCCAATCTTTGCCTTCTCTGACACTGCTGGAGGCTGGGTGTGGGGAGCAGGTTGCTATAGCCTAGCCAAGGTGAAAATCTAGGTTTTCCACTTGGTCTTTGCTGGCAGGGGTGGAGCCTCAGTTTTTACTGTGGTGTTTGTCTGGAATAGTATGGTTATTGTCTAAAAATCTGTCTTAGTAGGCTCCCCTTTTCTGCTCCTTTGGATGGAGAGAATAGGCTTTTCTTGGGGCTGTTGTCTGTCTATGCCCATTGGTGTTTCCAGGCTACTGGCTTATCAAGTATCTGATCTGGGATATATCAGTCAAAAAACAAAAACAACCAAAACCAGGAAACTCACCTCTGTGTCATTCCTTAGGTTCCAAGTTCTCTAGCCAGTCTGCCTTCTTTCCACCTTTCAGAGTCTTTCTATGTTTGTTCTACATGTAACGTCCAGTGTTTTTAGTTGTACTTACCAGGAGGAATACGGAAAAGTATATCTGTATCATTTCCCCCAAATAGATTCTCAGTAGGATATTTTGGTAATTGTGTCTCATAATATAGCAGAGGTTATTGATATTGGCTTCATCTGTTGAATCGCTTAATTATTCTGAACTGGAAAGCCTTGTGTAGCAATCCTAGGAATTTCAATCTGGTATGAGACTATACCAATGTGATATTTTCTTGGGATAAGGAATCAATTTGGTTATTTCCTATTTGAACATAATTGACAAATAGTAAGCTTTTGATACATAGATCGTTTAAGATTCTAAGTTTATTTAGAACCAGAGTAAATTATTTTCTTCTTTACTGATGAACATTTGGATAACTTGGAAAATATGCCTCATGACTGTTTTGCTTATTGATACTTACCACTCTGAAAATATTTCATTGTTTTAAAACATTGTGAGCATCTGAATTGTTTCTTTTGAATTTTGAGTAGAGTTAATGGGAACTAGATAGGAGCTATCCCTCTGTCCTGGATTATAATAGTAAAGGTCCAGCTGTGTGACATGCTGGGAAGTCTCAGTGGAAAGAGAGAGAGAGATAGAGAGAGAGAAGACTCTGTGTGTGTGTGTGTGTGTGTGTGTGTGTGTGTGTGTGTGTGTATGAAAGCTAAGGACAGTAAATGCTGGCCTGCCCAGAGAATGTTCAGCAGTCTGAATCACCAAGTTCCAGGGTCACAGGGAACTCACATCTGGTCTGGGACTCTGTATGAGGCTAGTCAGGTACCGTTGTAAGACTGCCAAGTTTCAGTGTTCAGAACTGGTGGGTCCAGCCAAGTCCACATAAGCCATGTCAGAGGCAGAGTCAGTCCTGGAAAAGGGGGCTCAAAAGAACCAGATGTGGACATAAATGCTACCACCACCTGGCCTATGTTTTAGGGACTGATCACTGCTACAGTCCTATCTGGAAACTGGTTGAGGCCCAAGATCCATGGAAAAGGCCTGTTGCATGGACTGGCCCCAGAGGCACAAGCCTGGTGAAATCAGAGGGACAGAGATGATGGGATGGTTGTAGCCAGGCCTTATCGGGGGCATGCTCTAGATGTGGGAGTCAGAACTTCCTTTCAGACCCTCACTCACTCCCTAGATGCTAGTCATCCGGCTGTCCGTTGTTTCGGGTCTGACAGGCTCTTAGTACCGAGACTGAGCTGAGCAGATCAGAGAGGGCTCAAATTCATACCCAGAATCAATTTGGCACACCAGCCGAGCAGGGTGGAAAGACTGCCCTTGGCTGATTCTCTTTTGCTTTTTAGCACTTGCCCTATACTTTTAGAGCCAAAAGACAAGTAGGAAATGTAGGGAATTTTCTTAATGTCAGAAATAGTTCCCCTAGGAGTCCAGGCAGTTTTTTCTCTTCTTAAGAATGTGAGTGCATTGGAAAGGCCCTGACGTGAGAATCAGAAGCTTAAGATCGAGTGCCAGAGGGAGAGGACAGGCAAGTGTCCCCAGCTTGTCTCAGGAAGATAGGAATGATAGGATCAGTCCTGCTGTCTCACAGGATTGTTTGGGGTGAAAATAGAGTAAAGAAAGTTTAAGTGCCACGTGTTGTCTCATAATGTAACATCTCATTATATGTTTGCACAAATATAAATGCTTCTCTTTGTCTGATTTTTCTCTTCTGTTACGTGGAGAAAAATAGCTCTTCCTTAGTAGGAAAATTAATGGAGGAGAACAAGTCCATGGATATCGGACAGTCCCATTCTGTAGTTTTAAGGAAACAATTGAGTGTTAGTAGTGTAATTTTTGGACAGTGACATAAAGATACATTTTTATTTTCCTTCAGATTATCCATTTCTAAACTCTTTCTACTAATTGAGTGTCAGCTTCTCAGGTTTTTTTTTTTTTTTTTTTTTTTTTTTTGTTTTGCCCTTGGGAGCTATAAATATCCTTTGCTGATAATGATGTCCTTACAACTAAGACGGAACTTAGAAAATTTGCTGTGGCCTTCACTAACTTGTTTGCATTGAAGTAGTATTGGCCAGAATTCCAAAGAATTGTTAAACAAGTAGAGTTTGTCTGTGATGGACTTTAGCCTCCTGCTGTCATTCAGATGTCTGCATGGAGCGGTACCCTAATACCTAGGCACCTAGAAGGCACTCAGGAGTTCTTCGTTGTATGCGTGTGTGAGTAGATGAATGGGTGCTTGCTGCCCTTTGACTCAGGCTCACATTGCGGTGCTCCCTCTTCGGCTCCAGCGGCCCCTCTGCTGCCGGTACTTACGTTGTATTGTATTCCCGAGGCCTCCAGCTACTAACAAATTTGCAGCTTGTTACCTAGTAAACTAAGTTTGTGTTAACCTGCTGTGACCGATGGTGGACCTATCAGAAAAGTGTAGGTAAGGAATGTCTACATCACTCTCACGGTAAGTAATCAGTAAATATTAGCTGCTGTCATCATTACCATCCTCATCTTCATCATCGTCATCGTCACATAAGCATCATTATCCAGAATATTCCCCTGTAGTCATTTTCACATTTGTTCCCAAGAACCATCAGGGCGGTAAGAATTTTCCCAGATGATAGTGAAGATTTGGTGGGATGGCTCTGGTGGAGGAGTAGCGAGAATCGGTGGGAGGGAGGAATGTGTGTGGGGAACAAAAATAAGCCTCTGCTCCCCTCATGGTCCCCTCACCTCTTTAACCAGATAAGCTATGCTTTTATCTGTTCTATATATCTGTATTCCTGGTGGATTTTATTTTTGAAAGGATTCCACAGCTTAATTTTCTTTTTCAAAAGAAATACTATCAGCAATATGCTGGTTGCTGGAGAGTGTAAGATGAATATAGCTCTTTTCTTGTAAATGTGCAGATGACAGTGACAAGGGAAGGGAAAAATAACTGACCACATTTCAGAGTGTATTCTTAAGCAAGTATCAATAATTTGTGCAGTCTTTAAAGTGAATGTGTTGCTCATTGGAAGCTAGCATGTTGAACAGCGCATGTGTCATACCAATCTCACTGTCCCTTGTTTTTGTTTTTTTTTTTAACATCTTTATCGGAGTATAATTGCTTAACAATGGTGTGTTAGTTTCTGCTGTATAACAAAGTGAATCAGCTATACAAATACATATGTCCCCATATCTCCTCCCTTTTGCGTCTCCCTCCCACCCTCCCTATCCCACCCCTCTAAGTGGTCACAAAGCACTGACCTGATCTCCCTGTGCTATGCGGCTGCTTCCCACTAGCTATCTATTTTACATTTGGTAGTGTATATATGTCCATGCCACTCTCTCACTTTGTCCCAGCTTACCCTTCTCACTCCCCATGTCCTCAACAGGAATAAAGATGCAGGCATAGAGAATGGACTTCAGGTCACTGTCCCTTCTAATAGGGCTGCTATGTTAGTGCATAGGGTGGCTGTATCCCTTACAGGCTGTTTGACCTTAGAACAGTCACTGAACTTTGGTGAACCTCAGTGTGCTTAGCTGTAAAATGCCAAAAATCGTAACGTTATAAGGATTAAATAAAACTTGTTCTCTAATGTAAAATACCTGGTATACCTTTGGCCTCAGTATATACACATGCATATATACTCTCTATATTTAACATGCAGAAAGCATTAGATGAAATCAGCAGGGCATTTCACACACCCTCTCATGATAGCCTTACAACTAAGATGGGTAGGTTGATTTGTAATTTGCTAACCATCTTCCTTGAACGGATATGTGCTCATGAATTCCAGTAGCCTTAAAGGGAGATCCCGGGTTGTTACAGAAAAAGTGCAGATCTGGATTCAGACAAACTTTATCTAAAAGTCCAAGTTCTGTCATTTACTAGATTCTTGAGCAAGTCACTTAAGCTGTTTAAGTCTCCATTTCCTCATCGACAAACTAGGTAATCAGCTAGGATTTTGTGAGGATTAAATTCTAGAAAACACTAAGGATCAGTTGCCAATCAGGGTATTTCATATACGGTAGGTGCTCAAGAAATGTTCCTTCTCTACTCTGGTGGGATGCTACAAACAAAAACCCAAACCAAGTGTCATAGAATTTTGGATGACAGAGAACAAGAAATAATTAAAAGAATAATGAGTTATAAGGATGAAATACATTATCTTGATTTACAAAACTAGTGCACTGAATGTACAAAATGATATTTGAAAACGTGTTAACTCTTACATTCAAAAAATGATTATATATATAAAACACCTCTAGAAAACTTAAGGTGTCTTGAAATTATTAACCTGAAGGAAGAATTCTGCAGGGAGGCAAAATACCTGTATTCACACTATGAAATCACTGAATCTTGGAGTTTGAAAGATTGTTACGTGCAAATGCAGGTACATTTGTATTGTGTTGTTCCTAAGCAGAGAATTATAACATGAGAAGCATAGGGCAAAGATAGCAATTCTAGAAAGACATCTTCTTTCTAATAATTAGATTCCTTCAGCAATGAAATAGGGTGTGTGTGTGTGTGTGTGTGTGTGTGTGTGTGTGTGTGTGATATGTTTTGAAGAAATAAGTTCGATATTACTGATGAGATTGTAGAGATTCTTGTGTCAGAGATGCCTAAGGGACAAAGAGCTCGTGGTATTTAGAGGGAGGGGAGATGTCACATTTCACCTGATCTGACAACTCCCCTGTAAAACCTTGGGAAATTGTCTAGAGCTCCCCTGTTGCAAATATTCTCTGTACTCTTTCATAGAAAGGAGTCTAAATGAAAATGAATTCAACAATCAGTAGGTGGAATATTGCAGCCAAGTCTTTCCAAGGGATTCCCAAATGGGTGGGATGTTGCATGAGTTCAGTTTCTAAGTTCACACCTAATTAATTCTGTGATCACATACCTATATGATTAAGTCAACACAACATACATAAGAAATCAGTAAGATTAATAACGGGTAATGTTTTCAAGTATAAATTCAGAATATGCTGGTAGCATGGAATATTATCTCTAAAACGGGCATTTTAGAGGAGGAAGAATTTCAAGAACATCCTATATAAGGAAGAAAGTTTGGTTCCCAATGGTTATTGTGGCCCCAATTCAATTTGGTTATTAGTCTAATAAAAGACAAAGTGATTTTGTGATGTGCAGCCTCTAAGAATCAAGAAGCGATCATTTTTCTATGCTTTGTCTAGTGTTACTTAGAATCTTCCTGTGAACAGGGCTCTATTTAATCTTCCTCATTTGAGTGGCATACACAATCAGGAAAACTCTGGGAGTCATTTGAATAAGCCAGCTAGTGTAACTGTGAATCTTCTTGAGAACGATGGAAAGGTTAAATGCTTTGCAATACGTATATTCTGAGGGGAGCCCTCAGAGGCTGCTCTGTGGTTTCACTGAGAGCAGAACTTGGGCCAAAAGAACTAGCTATGTTTTGTCGGGCTTAATACACTCCCATTTCAAGGTGATTGCCAGTTATTATGTGATCATGAGAAGACAGACTTTCATTTCAGTGAGCATTAGCATCGTCAGCAACAAGCCTTTTTGCATGTGGTGTGCCAGGTGCTGCAAACAATATGTTAAACTAGCATACCGCCTGCTCTCTACATGCTTACAGTATGAAGCACGATGCAGGCTATTTTAGATATAAGCAAATCTGAAAGGTACGGTGATTAATAACAGCAGCTAAAGTCATGCCTTCCATTTATGTACCATGTTCTGGTTTACAAAGTTCTTAAGAGAGCAGAACATTCCTCCCAGGAAGGTGATGGATCCTGTGAAGCAGAAATGTTTCTGGTACCACTTTCCCTGAAGGGAATTGAGTCTGTATTTTTATTGAAGAATCATAAGATGCAGCTTAAAGGATGTGATCATAGCAAAGTGATCCAACCAGAGAGAAAATTCCACCTGGAAATAAGAAGCTAGATCATTTTGCTGAGTTTTGATGTGGAAAAGGGTTGGGGAAGATCAAGGTACAGGATATATGGAAGATTTAATGAAGCATATAATGTGGAAAGAAGGAGAGACATATACTTAAGCCCTGAAATGGAGCCTGCCAAGTTTATTCAGGTGTCCAGTGCATTATCAGTAGTGAAAAGTAGTGAACCAACGTTTCCTCACTAATACTTGCCTGTCCCTCATACCTTAGGTCTTGTGTTACTCCAGACAGAGAGTACGTGACTCTTTCCCTCTTGATTGTAAGCCATTGCATCTATTTCTCTATTGTTTTCCTAATGTCTTTCTGTCTGGGTCTAGGGTCAAATTCTTTCTTCTTACCTCCTATTTACTACCGTAGCCTCTAAAAAACAGTGCTTAGCATTATCATTCTTCAGTAGTCCTTTCTGAATAATGTCACTGGCATTAGACAACTAGATCACTTGTTTTAAACAATACATTGTGGTAAGATACTGCCTTTAATTTATTCCATACCTCCATTGCTTACCCAGACAGACTTATAAAGGAAGCTTTTAAATTACATATAGAGTCATAATTTTGTATGCATATGTCATGTATATGCATGTCTATTTTCAATTGATTTATGTATTTTCACTCATTTGATTATAAGATTCTTAAACATGGAAATTCTTTAATGCTTTTTAACACCCTACAGGACCAGCATATTTCTTTACTGTTGATTTCCAATAAATATTATTAGTGGGCAGACAATACTTGAAGATTTGGGAAGAGAAATCTGTGAGACAGCTGCAGAACCACCACTAAGCTTGGGTTACCATTCAGTTTGCATCTTTCTTTCTGAGAGAAATGGGTTGTAATTTGTGCTTACCATCTAGCTGTCTTGTTTAGCTTAAGTGCTATTTACCTTATGGAATAAATTCATAAGCAAGAAAGTCCGTGTTGCATTTTGATTCTATTTTAAAAGAACCTTTTAGAACAGTGGGCCAAAATATAGTTACATTAAATTTGGAGAGAATCATTGTCCCTAAATGTACTTTATTTGCCTTGTTGACCTGTGCCAACACATGAACAAAGGAGGTTTACCACTTTGAAAGGTGACATGAAAATATTGGGTGTGGGATATATAATTGCTATCTAACCCTTTGAAAACCAAGCTTGTACCCTTAACTGAAAATCTTGACATTTTGGTCATGAGCCTCACTTATGGAACACCTCAGGATAAACTTGGAACTTGAAGGTCAGTGAAGAAACTCATTGTCAATTCAGCGTGGAGAAGCTTACATAACACCTCCGCAGCCAGATCTGGCTTGTGTTAGTGCTACCAGAGCCTCACTCTCATGAGTCCTCCAGCCTCTCATCAGAGGGGCAGGAGGAAACTGAGGTGCAGACAGACAGAGTATACAGATGACAAGGCAAGCCTTCAAACAGCACAGAGGACTTAGAGATGCTTGAGAGAAAACTAGATGAGTCTTGAAATACGAGCTTCAATGTAAACATCCCCAAAGACCAAGTGGATGAAATTGAAGGAAAAGATGAGAAACTTGGAAGAGGCAGACAGACAAATTTGAAACAAGTGTTTCTGGGACTGGAAGGGCAAGCATAAAGTGGTTTAAAAGCATTTCTGAGGAAGCCAGATATGTCAAAATCAGGGTTTCTTGACAGAGGACTTGAATGGGAATGGGGCATTTTTAGCGCCAGGCTTTGGAAGAAGAAAGAAGTTCCACTCATCACCATATTGAGAATATTCAGCACCCATATTATTGCAGGGGTTGTTCATGGATATGACATCAGGATTGTACCCACCCACCCCCAGAAAGAAAAAACAAGGCAGGAAGAGTTTTGAATAGATTTGAAAACAAATGTCTAAGTTGGAACATCAAAATTAGGCAGACACAGGGGACAAGAAACCACAGACACAGTTAACCAGAGAGATGGTGATGAAGTGAGAAAGCCCACTGAGTGGGTAGGCAGCATAGTAGTTGAACCTGTCAACTCCATAGTGGAATGGGAGTCAAGTGTTTCTCTGGTTGAAGAAAACAAGAGGTCAAGTGAAGAGAATCTGTAGGACAGGAGCTGATAGTTGAGGATAAACATTTTTTAAATGTTTAAGTAGTAAGCAAATGAGTATTGGAATTCAAAGTAAATGTACTATTAGATGGAACATAGTAGCATGAAAGAGAATGGAGGAAAAGCCTCTGAACATGGAATTAAAAATCATTACATGAGAAATCTTAAGTTATGTGTGGATTTTATAACATATGTAAGCCCTAAAATAAGAATATATGGCATGTGTCCTTATCCGTTCACATTTAAAAGCTAATTAATATTCCTAGGATAAAAATAATAAAACTTTAGATGTTGACTCTTGGAAATTATGTAGATGATGATCAGTATGAATTCATATGAGTAAGTCAGATTTTGAAGTCATTTCTTTCTCTCTAAAGAAACTTATTGTTTTCTGCACACCACTTCATTTTGGCCAGCAATAAGTCCAACTCAGTGTGCTGCAGCAGAATGTTTTAAGCTGAAATGTGCATTGGAATCTGTTTGTTTGCAGCAGATGATTTGACTAAGCTTTGATGCGCAGTCACTTTCTGACATTTGTGTATTTCAGCAGTGAACAATGTAAACTCATTTTCTGAGCACTTTGATTACTTGCACATAGCAGTGCCCATGGCATGTGACAGAGAAGAGCACTCTATCCACTAATCAGATAGATATGCTTCAAGTGTATTTACACAAAATAATGAAAACAGCTGTTAGATACCTTTAAACTTGAGTGTGTTTTGTTATTAACCTACTAGCCTGTACACATGACAGTATAATTCTTAGCTCACTCAAGTTGCCTTTAATGACACAGTAATAAAGCTGAGAGGGATGAAAGTAATGGAATTGTAGAATGTAATGCCTCAATTGTTCTACAGTGTCTTCCTTTTTGCCAAAATAAACCACAATTAGGTCCATATGGTGTTTTGAAGTTTTCAAGCAATGACCCTAATAAAAAGTAATGAACTTCTGACAAAAGAAAGCATGGCTCTCTTTTAAGCGGATATCTTCACTATTGATCTAGATATGATTGAAGACTGATATGCTAATAGGAGAAGAAAGGTTCAGTGTTCTTGGTACAAGTGCTTTTCATTTGGGATTAATTTACTCATAAAAAATTCAGAATTTAAAGGTAGAAATATTACAATCCATTAGTTATGACTCCCATGTTTTAAAGAGCTGTTATTTATTTATTATTTTTTTAACATCTTTATTGGAGTATAATAGCTATACAATGTTGTGTTAGTTTCTGCTGTATAACAAAGTGAATCAGCTATACATATACATATATCTCCATATCCCCTCCCTCTTGCGTCTCCCTCCCACCCTCCCTATCCCACCCCTCTAGGTGGTCACAAAGCACTGAGATGATCTCGCCGTGCGATGCAGCTGCTTCCTACTAGCTATCTATTTTACATTTGGTAGTGTATATATGTCAACGTTACTCTCTCACTTCGTCCCAGCTTACCCTTCCCCCTCCCCATGTCCTCAAGTCCATTCTCTACATCTGCATCTTTATTCCTGTACTACCTCTAGGTTCATCAGAACCTTTTTTTTTTTTTTAGATTCCATATATATGTGTTAGCATATGGTATTTGTTTCTCTCTTTCTGACTTACTGCACTCTGTATGACAGACTCTAGGTCCATCCACCTCACTACAAATAACTCGATTTCGTTTCTTTTTATGGCTGAGTAATATTCCATTTTGTATATGTGCCACATCTTCTTTATCCATTCATCTGTCGATGGGCACTTAGGTTGCTTCCATGTCCTGGCTATTGTAAATAGAGCTGCAATGAACATTTGATACATGACTCTTTTTGAATTATAATTATCTCAGGGTATATGTCCAGTAGTGAGATTGCTGGGTCATAGGGTAATTCTATTTTTAGCTTTTTAAGGAACCTCCGTACTGTTCTCCATAGTGGCTGTATCAAAATACATTCCCACCAACAGTGCAAGAGGGTTCCCTTCTCTCCACACCCTCTCCAGCATTTATTGTTTGTAGATTTTTTGATGATGGCCATTCTCACCCGTGTGAGGTGATACCTCATTGTAGTTTTGATTTGCATTTGTCTAATGATTAGTGATGTTGAGCATCCTTTCATGTGTTTGTTGGCAATCTGTGTATCTTCTTTGGAGAAATGTCTGTTTAGATCTTCAGCCCATTTTTGGATTAGATTGTTTGTTTGTTTTGATATTGAGCTGCATGAACTGCTTGTATATTTTGGAGATTACTCCTTTGTCAGTTGCTTCATTTGCAAGTATCTTCTCCCATTCTGAGCGTTGTATTTTCGTCTTGTTTATGGTTTCCTTTGCTGTGCAAAAGCTTTTAAGTTTTATTAGGTCCCATTTGTTTATTTTTGTTTTTATTTCCATTTCTCTAGGAGGTGGGTCAAAAAGGATCTTGCTGTCATTTATGTCAAAGAGTGTTCTTGCTATGTTTTCCTCTAAGGGTTTTATAGTGTCTGGCCTTACATTTAGGTCTTTAATCCATTTTGAGTTTATTTTTGTGTATGGTATTAGGAAGTGTTCTAATTTCATTCTTTTACATGTAGCTGTCCAGTTTTCCCAGCACCACTTATTGAAGAGGCTGTCTTTTCTCCATTGTATATTCTTGCCTACTTTATCAAAGATAAGGTGACCATATGTGCGTGGGTTTATCTCTGGGCTTTCTATCCTGTTCCATTGATCTATATTGCTGTTTTTGTGCCAGTACCATACTGTCTTGATTACTGTAGCTTTGTAGTATAGTCTGAAGTCAGGGAGCCTGAATCCTCCAACTTTTAATCACAGTTTCATTTCAGTGCTTGTGATTGGTCTGTTTATATTTTCTATTTCTTCCTGGTTCAGTCTCGGAAGGTTGTGCTTTTCTAAGAATTTGTCCATTTTTTCCAGGTTGTCCATTTCATTGGCATAAAGTTGCTTGTAGTAATCTCTCATTATCCATTGTATTTCTGCACTGTCAGTTGTTACTTCTCCTTTTCATTTCTAATTCTGTTGATTTACGTTTTCTCCCTTTTTCCTTGATAAGTCTGGCTAGTGGTTTATCTATTTTGTTTATCATCTCAAAGAACCAGCTTTTAGTTTTATTGATCTTTGCTATTGTTTCCTTCATTTCTTTTTCATTTATTTCTGATCTGATCTTTATGATTTGTTTCCTTCTGCTAACTTTGGAGTTTTTTGTTCTTCTTTCTCTAATTGCTTTAGGTGTAAGGTTAGGTTGTTTATTTGAGATGTTTCTTGTTTCTTGAGGTAGAATTGTATTGCTATAAACTTCCCTGTTAGAACTGCTTTTGCTGCATCCCATAGGTTTTGGGTCATTGTGTTTTCATTGTCATTTGTTTCTAGGTATTTTTTCATTTCCTCTTTGATTTCTTCAAGGATCTCTTGGTTATTTAGTAACATATTGTTTAGCCTCCATGTGTTTGTATTTTTTACAGTTTTTTTTCCTGTAATTGATATCTAGTCTCATAGCGTTGTGGTTGGAAAAGATACTTCATACAGTTTCAATTTTCTTAAATTTACCAAGGCTTGATTTGTGACCCAAGGTATGATCTATCCCAGAGAATGTTCCATGAGCACTTGAGAAGAAAGTGTATTCTGTTGTTTTTGGATGGAATGTCCTATAAATATCAATTAAGTCCATCTTATTTAATGTGTCATTTAAAGCTTGTGTTTCCTTATTAATTTTCTGTTTGGATGATCTGTCCATTGCTGTAAGTGAGGTGTTAAAGTCCCCCTACTATTATTGTGTAACTGTCGATTTCCTCTTTTATAGCTGTTAGCAGTTGCCTTATGTATTGAGGTGCTCCTTTGTTGGGTGCATATATATTTATAATTGTTATATCTTCTTCTTGGATTGATCCCTTGATCATTATGTAGGTTCCTTCTTTGTCTTTTTTAGTAGTCTTTATTTTAATGTCCCTTTTGTCCGATATGAGAATTGCTACTCCAGCTCTCTTTTGATTTCCATTTGCATGGAACACCTTTTTCCATTCCCTCACTTTCAGTCTGTATGTGTCCCTAAGTCTAAAGTGGGTCTCTTGTAGACAGCATATGTACGGATCTCATTTTTGTATCCATTCAGTCAATCTATGTCTTTTGGTTGGAGCATTTAAACCATTTACATTTAACGTAATTATTGATATGTATGTTCCTACTACCATTTTCTTAATTGTCTTGGGTTTGTTATTGTAGGTCTTTTCCTTCTCTTGTGTTTCCTGCCTAGAGAAGTTTCTTTAGCATTTGTTGGAAAGCTGCTTTGGTGCTGCTGAATTCTCTTAACTTTTGCTTGTCTGCAAAGGTTTTAATTTCTCTGTCGAATCTGAATGAGATCCTTGCTGAGTAGAGTAACCTTGGTTGTAGGTTTTTCCCTTTCATCACTTTAAGTATGTCCTGCTACTCCCTTTTGGCTTGCAGCGCTTCTGCTGAAAGATCAGCTGTTAACCTTATGGGGATTCCTTTGTATGTTATTTTTTGCTTTTCTCTGCTGCTTTTAGTATTTTTTCTTTGTATTTAATTTTTGATAGTTTGGTTAATATGTATCTTGATGTGTTTCTCCTTGGATTTATCCTGTTTCGTACTCTCTTTGCTTCCTGGAGTTGACTGTATCTTTCCTTTCCTGTGTTAGGGAAGTTTTCAACTATAATGTTTTCAAGTATTTTCTAAGACCCTTTCTTCTTCTCTTCTTCTTCTGGGATCCCTATAATTCGAATGTTGGTATGTTTAATGTTGTCCCAGAGGTCTCTGAGACTGTCCACAATTCTTTTCATTCTTTTTTCTTTATTTTGCTCTGCGGTAGGTATTTCCACTATTTATCTTCCAGGTCAGTTATCTGTTCTTCTGCCTCACTTATTCTGCTATATTTCCTTCTAGAGAATTTTTAATTTCATATATTGTGTTGTTCATCATTGTTTGTTTGCTCTTTAGTTCTTCTAATTCCTTGTTAAACGTTTCTTGTATTTTCTCCATTCTATTTCCAAGGTTTTGGATCATGTTTACTATCATAACTCTGAATTCTTTTTCAGGTAGACTGCCTGTTTCCTCTTCATTTGTTTGGTCTGGTGGGTTTTTAACTTGCTCCTTCATCTGCTACACATTTCTCTGTCTTCTCATTTTGCTTAACTTACTGTGTTTGGGTCTCCTTTTCGCAGGCTGCAGGTTCATAGTTCCCCTTGCTTTTGGTGTCTGCCCCTAGTGGGTAAGGTTAATTCAGTGGTTTGTGTAGATTTCCTGGTGGAGGGGACTGGTGCCTGTGTTCTGGTGGTTGGGGCTGGATCTTGTCTTTCTGGTGGGCAGGGCTGAGCCTGCTCATGTGCTTTGTGGTGTCTGTGAGCTTAGTATGATTTTAGTCAGCCTCTCTGCTAATGGGTAGTGTTGTGTACCTGTCTTGTAGTTGTTTAGCTTGGGGCGTCCAGCACTGGAGCTTGCTGGCCTTTGGGTGGAGCTGAGTGTTAGTGTTGAGATGGAGATCTCTGGGAGAGCTCTCGCCGATTGATATTGCATGGGGCTGGGAGGTCTTTGTTGGTCCAGTGTCGTGAACTCGGCAGTCCCACCCCGAGGCTTAGGCCTGACACCATGCCGGAGCACCAACACCCTGTCAGCCACATGGCTTAGAAGAAAAGGGAGAAGAAAAGAAAGGAAAAAAGAATTTTTTAAATAAAGAAATAAAGGAAATGAAATAAAATAATTAAAAATAAAAAAATTATTGAAATAAAAATGTAAAAATATAAGAAGAAGAGAGCAGCCCAACCAATAAACAAATCCACCAATGATAACAAACGCTAAAAACTATACTAAGATAAACATAAAAATCAGAAACAAGTCAGTCAAAGACAACAAACCCCAAGTCTACAGTTGCTCCCAAATCCACCGCCTCAATTTTGGGTTGATTTGTTGTTTGTTCAGGTATTCCACAGATGCAGGGTACCTTGAGTTGATTGTGGGGATTTAATCCGCTGCTACTGAGGCTGCTGGGAGAGGTTTCCCTTTCTCTTCTTTGTTTGCACAGCTCCTGGGGTTCAGCTTTGGATTTGGCCCCGCCTCTGCATGTAGGTCGCCCTCAGGCCTCTGTTCCCTCCCAGACAGGACGGGGTTAAAGCAGTGGCTGATTAGGGGGCTCTGGCTCACTCAGGCCAGGGGGAGGGAGGGTACAGTAGTTATAATTGGAATGCGGGGGGGAGCCTGTGGCAGCAGAGGCCAACATGATGTTTCTACAGCCTGAGGCACACCGTATGTTCTCCTGGGGAAGTTGTCCCTGGATCACGGCACCCTGGCAGTGGTGGGCTGCACAGGCTCCCAGGGGGCTGTGGATAATGACCTGCTCTTGCACATGGTATTCTTAGTGGCTGCAGCAGCAGCGTTAGCGTCTCATGCCCGTCTCTGGGGTCTGCGCTGATAGCCGCAGCTTGCGCCCGTCTCTGGAGCTCGTTTTGGCAGTGCTCTGCCTTCTGTGGGCAAATGGGGAAGGAATCTCCTCTCCTCGCCCACCCCGAAACAGTGGTCTCTTGCCTCTTACGCCAGTCCAGACTTTTTCCCAGACTCCCTCTCAGGTAGCCGTGGCTCACTAGCCCCCTTCAGGCTGTGTTCACGCAGCCAACCCCAGTGCTCTCCCTGGGATCTGACCTCCGAAGCCCGAGCCTCAGCTCCCATCCCCCGCCCATCCCGGCGGTTGAGCAGACAAGCCTCTCGGGCTGGTGAGTGCTGGTCAGCACCGATCCTCTGTGCAGGGATCCGCTTTGCCCTCCGCACCCCTGTTGCTGTGCTATCCTCCATGGCTCTGAAGCTTCCCCCCTCCGCCTCCTGCAGTCTCCTCCCGCGAAGGGGCTTCCTAGTGTGTGGAAACCTTTCCTCCTTCACATCTCCCTCACACTGGTGCAGGTCCCGTCCCTACTCTTTTGTCTCTGTTTTTTCTTTTTCCTTTTGCCCTACCCAGGTATGTGGGGATTTTCTTGCCTTTTGGGAAGTCTGAGGTCTTCTGCCAGCATTCAGTAGGTGTTCTGTAGGAGTTGTTCCACATGTAGATATATTTTTGATGTATTTGTAGGGATGAAGGTGATCTCCATGGCTTACACCTCAGCCATCTTGAAGGTCCCTCAAAGATCTGTTATTTAAAGCAAAGAAATGGATATTCAAGAACAGGGAATTTCATAGGCATCTGTAACACTGGAGATCGTCACCTAGAAAAGACTGCAGGAATTTGTTTTGGGGATATCATGTACTTGTATACATTGGGCTTTTGAGGTTCTGGTTTTGATTGTTTGGGATTTTTATGGATTTCAAACTGCTTCAAGGGATGATGCCATTTTATTTCAAGTACACCTACCTCATCTTCAAACTACATATCTAACTTTAACCCTGAAGTTATTTGCTTAGAAATTGATTTTAAAAATAATATCAGAGTAGGCAAAATCATTAGAATATCCTTAATATTAATAAAGCATTAAAGGCACCCAGAATCTTGAAAATATGTGCACAGCAGCATACCAACATTTTCCCTGTGTTTAGTGTACTTAACTTTTTGGAATCTTGACTTCCTCATCCAAGAGATAGGGGTTATATTATAAGAGTTAAGATAGGGAAGCAGCCACATAGCACAGGGAGATCAGCTTGGTGCTTTGTGACCACCTAGAGGGGTGGCATGGGGAGGGTGGGACGGAGACGCAAGAGGGAAGGGATGTGGGGATATATGTATATGTATAGCCGATTCACTTTGTTATAAAGCAGAAACTAACACACCATTGTAAAGCAATTATACTCCAATAAAGATGTTAAAAAAAAAAATACAGTGCATGATGCATCCAACAAAATTGCCCAGCAAATAGTAGGTACTCAGTAAATGCAGTTGTTTATTATTATCACCATCATTATATTATTATTAACCTCCTAAAGCAACTTACTAGAATGACTTGCACTTACTTTGTTCTGTGTGTGTACGTGCTGAATTCAATTATACGATTCAGTACATATTTACTGAGTCCCTACTATGTGTCAAGAATGTTCATGGTACTATGGAAAATACAATACTAATAAAATGTACATATACATGTAACAACAAAATTGTTAATCTGCTCTTTATGTTATTAGTAAGGCTTCTGGCCAACAGTAAGCTGGTTAAGTTTTGGGGGAGTCAGAGTTACACTTGGATTTTCGACTGCGCAAGGAGTTGGCTCAAGGGTCAACTGTATTTTAACCTGTTAATAAAAAAACAGAATCACATCTTAATTAACATGTCATGGACAATTCACTGTGTAATTGATCAAAAGTTTCCATTGTATAGTTACCAAGTTCTTATCTCATTGAGATTGAATTATAACCTAGATCACCACCATTCTTACTAACATTTTAGGGTATTTTGAGAGATTATGGTTGATTAAATATAAAACATACTTTAAACTGGGGAACCTACTTTAAAATGGGTTTGAAGATTTGTCATACCCTCCCAAATAAAATATTTAATTACATTTCATTCCAAAGTAATATCCTTCATATAAATGTTTATGTATTCACCATTCTAAAGATTTGTAGAGTGCAGGTTAGGTACCAAGCACTGTGTGGGGCACTGGATATACAGTGATGCTACTGGTATGACATGACTGACAGTTGAGTATACATACATAGCGCTTCTCTGCATACCTGTTGTTTCCCACATAACAGTCCACTGACTTTCTCTGTCAATGATAACAAATCTCGAAACTCTTGCCATATTTCTATACTATTGGGTTGGCCAAGAAGTTCGTTCTGTAACATCTTAGGGAAAAACCCTAAGGAACTTTTTGGCCAACCCAATACTTTAGGACCATGTAACTTGCATTTTAATTTCACTATTACTGGCAGATCTTTGTTCTTTGAAGAGTACATTTGACTTAGGGAATTAGTCAATACTGTTTGGAGCCCTATTTCATGGACAGTTTGGAGCCCAATTTCATGGATCAGAGCTTTGAATCCTGAAAGAAAGGGGACTGTTAGTTATAAGACAGTTGTTTGCTTGGTTTTGTTTTATTTATTTCTTTATTTGGTAGTGCTTAACTTGCTCAGGAAGCCCATTCCAGAAACAATAAGAGCACCACTTCCCAAGGTGATTGGTTTGTAAATGTCAAACCCTCATGGGACACATATCTTCAAGTTTATTACTTTCTCTTTTCTTAAGTTCATTAGTTTTTAAACATTTTTGCTCCTGTATGTCATGTCAAGCGCATTATTCATGTGAAGAGTATTTGCAGGCCTCTTGGCTTTAGCCAGGCAATTTCCTTTATTGTCCCTGATTCTGCATTATTCCTTTATCTTTGAACATTTTTTTTTAAAGCTGTTTCACACACCAAGAACTTTTTCTAAAGTAATTTAGTCTATAAAAATGGTTCTTAAAAACATAGGATCTCAGTGTCATAAATCCATTGTGATCAGTCTGCTTTCTTGTCAGTCTATTTGTGTTGTCTGGTGGGGATGTTGTTATAGAAAAGCAGTTGGTTAACCAAATTTTTTTCCACCTTATGATAACTTGATATTTTTGCATCACTGTGCCAAATAATCTTTCTTCACTTTAAGTCTAATAGCTTTACTAGAATAAGACTTCTGTATTGATTGTTCTTGCTGGCTTTCCCCTTAATATTCAATGTTTTCTTTTGATGTATATATTAATATATGATGTATATATGTATATCATCATGTGTATATATATACATCATCATATGTATATATATGCATAACTTGTCTTTTATTTAGAAGTTTCCTGTAAGTACAGTGAAGCCCTATGATATATAATATGCCTATGATAAGCATTTGTATAATCTATAAGCTGCTAAAATTAGGATCCTTCTCCAGGGGTGGGGTTTAGTTAGGAACTACTGCCTCAAGATCACTTAGATGTCCCCTCCCTCCCATATGTAGCGAATCGTGTGGAAAATGTGTTTTTCCAGCAGTTCAGAATGACTGAAAATTATTGCTTTTCTTAAACTCACAAAACTCACCAAAATGCAAACTTTTATTCTTTTGTTAGATTGCTTTTTAAACAGCTTTACTGAAGTAAATTGATACTAATAAACTAAACATAAAGTTTACAATCTGATTGCTTTTGACATATATATACACCTGTGAAACGATCACCTTGACAAGATAATGAACGTATTCATCACCCCCAAAAGTTTTCTCACGTTCCTTGCAGTCTCTTCCTATCAGTGCTCACTACCCCACTCCCATCCCCATTCTTAGGCACCACTTATATGCCTTCTGTCACTACAAGTAAGTTTGAATTTCCTATAATTCTATAAAAATGGAAGCGTATTGTATGTACTCCTTCGTGTCTGATTTCTTTCGGTCAGCATGATTATTTTAGATCCACTCTGGTTATGTGTTTCAGTAGTTCATTCTTTTTTGATACTGATTAGTAGTCCATTGTATGGATATATCACAATTTATCTGTACACTTGTTGATGGACATTTGGATGATTTTTAATTTTTGAATATTACAAATTAAGCTACTGTAAATATTTGTCTGCAAGTGTTTGTGTATCCATATGCTTTCATTCCCTTTGGGTAAATACCTAGGTGTGAAATGGCTGGGTCATATGTTAATTTTTTAAAGAAATTACCAACATTTTCCAAAGTGGTTGTACCATTTTACATTCCTACCTGCAGTGCATGGGAGTTCCAGTTTCTCCACATCTTCACCAACATTTGCTACAATCAGTCTTCTTATTTTTATACAGATGTGTACAATATTTTCTCCCTCTGTGCTTTGTCTTTAAATACTGCCCTTTGAAGAGCAGAGGTTCTAAATCTTGATGAAGCTCAATTTATTCATCATGTTTTTGGTATTGTGTCTTAACAATCTTTACCTAACCCAAGGCCATAAATTTTTTTCCCTAGGTTTTCTTCCAGATATTTTACGGTTGTAGATTTTACATTTAGGTTATGATGCATTTTTAGTTATTTTTTGCATATGGTTTGAGGTATGGATCCAGGTTCTTTTTTTATGCACTGGATATCCAATTGTTCCAGCACTATTGTTGAAAATACTTCTCTTCTCTATTGAATTGCCTTTAGAATTTGGTTGAAAATCAGTTGACCAAATACATGTAGGTCTATTTCTTGACTCTATTCTGTTCAGTTGATCTGTCTATTCTAATGCCATGATTCTGACATGCCATAATCATGACACTCCTGATTATTCTACTTATAACAATAAGTCTTGAAGTTAGGTAATGTAAGTCCTCCAACTTTTTTCTTCCTTTTCAGATTTTTTGGCTGTTCTGAATCCTTTGTATTTCCATGTGAACTTTATAATAAGGTTGTCAATTAAAAAAAGAAAAGGAAGAAAATCCACTGAGGTTTTGAATGGGATTGCTCTGAATCTATAGATCAATTTGAAGAGACTTACCATATTTACAATATTTAGTATTTTGTTCCATTTATTTAGATCTTCCTTAATCTCTCAGTTCTGTTTTGTAGTCTTCAATGTATAGGTCTTACACATCATTGATGTATTCATAAGTATTTCATATTTTTGATGCTATTATGGTATTTTAAAAAATATATTTTCAGTCTCTGATTGTTCATTGCTACGACAGAGAAATAAAACTAACCTTTGTATTTTCATCTTGTGTCCTGCAGTTTTGCCAAACTCATACCTTTAAAATATTTTTTTGTGAGAATTTTATTAGACTTTTTTGTGTGTGGACAACCATGTAATCTGTAGATAAAGATGTTTTTACTTACCCTTTTCCAATTTCAGTGTCTTTTACTTATTTTCCTTTTCTTGTTGCATGGAGTACATCCTTCAGTATAATGTTGTACAGAAGTGGTGGGAGTAGGC
This sequence comes from Lagenorhynchus albirostris, assembly GCF_949774975.1. Lineage (NCBI taxonomy): Eukaryota > Metazoa > Chordata > Mammalia > Artiodactyla > Delphinidae > Lagenorhynchus > Lagenorhynchus albirostris. The sequence continues at coordinate 85,840,334 of NC_083100.1, forward strand.
ACATCTCTGCCTTTTCCAGATTCTAAAGGGAAAGCATTTGGTTTCTTACCTTGAAGCATGCTGTTAGCCTTAGATTTTTTTTTTTTTTACATGCCCATTATTAGATTGAGGAAGCTCCTTTTTATTCCTAGTATGCTAAAAAGTGTCATCAGGACTAAATATTGGATTTCATCAAATCCTTTTTCTGCATCAGTTGAGATAATCTTACATTATATATTTGTTTAGTCTATTAATATGATGAATTACATTGATTGTTTTTGAATATTAACCAATCCTTCATTCTTGAGATAAATCATATTTGGTAATAATATATTATCCTTTGTACACATTGTTAGATTCAGTTTCCTAAAATTTTAAGAACTTTTGTATCTGATGGTCTATAGTTTTCTCTTTTTGTACCGTCTTTGCCTGGCTTTGGTAACAGAGTAAAGCAGACCCCATAGAATGAGTTGGGAAGTAGTCTTCCAGTTTTTTAGAAGAATTTATGTAGAATTGGTATCATTTCTTCCTTAGATGTTTGGTAGAATCACTGGTTAAGCCATCTGGGCCTAGGATCTTTTTTGCCAGAGGGTTTTTAACTACACACTCAATTTCTTTAATAGATATTAGGTTTTTCAAGTAATATAATTTCTATTAAATATTGACGTACTCATTGAGTAAGTTGTGATAGTTTCTTTCAAATGATTTGTCCATTTCATTTAGGTTGTTAAATATATTGATATAAGATTGTTCATAGTATTTCTTTATTGGCCTTTTAGTTTGTATAGAATCTGAGGTAATGCTACCTCTTTCATTCTTGATATTGGTAGCTTGGCTTTTCTCTTTCTTTTTCCTATTTAATTTGGCTGAAGTTTTATCAATTTTATTGATCTTATTGAAGAGTCAGCTTTTACGTTATGCTACTTTTGTCACTTAAACACCTAAATGGTAAGGTCTGATATGTGTAGGTTTTATTAGAACATACAGAAATGAAAATGATCTGATGCTGCCTGGAGAGCACAGACATGGAAGGTTTTGGGAATCCACTCTGTATGGACAGAGAGTGTCTGGGTTGGTAAAAGGACTCCAGAAGGAGGAAAGGAACAAACCAGGAGGCACCAGAAATCATACTTTCTACTCTGCCATTTGAATGACTTTTCCTGCAGTGTTTGAATCCAGTCTTGTCTGGATATGTTTGATAATTTGAACAGCTACTATGGATGTATTTCAAATCCCATTTTAACCAGTTGCTTCTTTTACTGAAGATGAGCATTGTTTTAGTTTGGTAGCTTTGAGTTTTCCTTGAAAGTCAGTATAGAATGGTAGAATAGGGCCTTGGAAATCAGAGGGTCCTTAATTCCAATACAGCGTCTACAATTTCTAGGCTATATAACCTCAGGCAAATTTCTCAGTTTCACTGAACTAAGATCCTTGACTGTAAAATGGGAATAATAATACTTATCATACCACGTTGCGAGGGCTTAAATGAAATAACAGATTATTGGTACATTGTAGGCTCTCAACCAGTTCTACCTCTATCTTCATCCCTACCCTCTCAAACCATTCCTACTCCCTGGCTGCCCCTCTACTCAGAATGTTAAGAGCAAAATGTTAACTAGTAGGAGGAGAAGCAGAGAAAACAGGGAACTCTTTTACTCATCTTTGCTATAGTT